>NW_022881241.1:0-43121 GCF_004382145.1 Drosophila mauritiana | reverse complement strand
TACAACAATCGACAACTACACATGTTAGAGCAACATTTTAACCATCAATCTTATAATCAAAATCCACAAACAAGAAAAATGAGCAAATAAAGAAAAACGAAAAAAAAAAAAAAAAAAACCAGACAACAATTTTGTGTGTATTTCAGTTTCCGTCCACAACCCCCCACCCCTGATCTTTTACCCAACACCAACCACAATCTCCTCCGGATCCGGAGCAGGTGATTCCTTTCCAGCTCGCTCGGTATGTGCCATTTGAATTGTCTCCCCTCGGCTCGTCGGCGTCGTCCAAAACTGGGCGGCACTAATTTTGACCAAGCGAAAAAGTAAAAGAATACAATTCCCCCGATCCAAGTAATTGATAGTTCCACTCGACCAAAAGTCCTGCCAACTAGCCAGTTTTTGTAAAATGTATTGTAATCAAATATGATATCAGATTGTGTCATTAAGCGTTGTAAATTTACTTTGACAACATGTTAGTAAATGTAAGAATTCAACAATTCCAACCAAGTCGTGACCACTTGGCTCACAATTCCTAGCAATAATTTAAGCTAAAGTAGTTGGCAGTACCAATTAGATCCATCTTATTTTAGTTCGTGCCGTTTTACACATTTTATAAGATAAGCTTTGTTTGTGTTTTCATCAATTTTCTGTACGAACCAATCTGCGCATGCTGTGTGTGTGATTGATTGCACCACGAAATGCCATTGCAACCAAAAGACGGCTACGGTTACGGCGGCGGCTTTGAGGGTAACGGCTACGGCGGAGGCGGTGGTGGCAATATGGGCGGTGGTCGCGGTGGACCCCGCGGCGGCGGCGGCCCCAAAGGTATTAACACTAAGAAGCGCCTAGTAAAACCAAAAACTATCTGTAACCAACGAATTGTTGAGACCTCATTCCTCCTATTAAAAAAACTACATAGTGTAGTCTACTATTCGCAATGATTTTAATTATGTTTGTAAAGCAGTTTCATCGTTTTTGGTTTATATCCTTCCTCCATTGGCTTTTCATGACTTATGTTTTTTACTTTATTTTGCTATGCTGTGCTGCCCCCACTAGATTGGTCAAAATTTCCCAAAAAAAAAAAGAAAACCCAAGTCGTTTGGCGTAGTTAAAGATATCTATAGATGAACCCCTCTCCTTTCCTACCCGCAGATGTTGAGCATGTCTTTCTTTTTGGCCTGATTTAATCTGATACTCTCGATTCGAAGAATTTAACTGACTAATGCCTTGCACACTTTCCAAACGTTTCCACAACAGGCGGCGGTGGCGGTTTTAACGGGTGGCAAGCAGCGCGGAGGCGGTGGACGCCAGCAGCGGCACCAGCCCTACTAAAAAGGGGCAGGGGGCGTGGGCGGGCATATTGGGTATCTCGCATTCTCCGGATAACTGCAAACTATTTGAATTTTACCTAGTTTAGTTTGTTATGGTGAGTTGAAGCCATCATCGACGCTTTGTTGTCAGTTAATTAATGTTGATTATTTCATTGCAGCATTACTACAAGAAGCAACACACATCTCTGCAACAACACCACATGGGTAACCACATATATACATACGCCGTTGTATATATCTGTATGAAAGAAATGAGGAAAAATGAAAATGAATAGACTGGCTGGCTGGGAGCAATAATATCAACATCAGCAACCTTAACACACCTTTACACACTTGATGTGTAGCACCATTCCAACAACAGCATCATACGCAGCTAAAAAGCATCATTTATACCATACAAGGCAAAACCACAAAGCAAAACAACAAAAAAAAACACAAATATAGATACACACACATAGTTAGGCATCACATGTAATTTTTCAGCAAGTGGCTAATTTTCATAGCCACACGCTCATTAAGCCGACAAACCAACCAACCAAACAACCAACCAACCGCCCACCAAACAACCCTTCAACCCGTGCAAAACCACAAGACAACATTGCAGGGAACGTGGCAAACAACATTTGCCAACTAAATGCTGTGCAATGCTCACGTTGTCTGTGTGTCGAAACTAATTGTTTTTCTAATGTAGTCCCATACATTATGCGAGGTATTGTTTAACGCGTTCAGTAGAGCACAGGATGTCGGAGAGATAGGAAAGATAGAAAAAAACACAGAAGAATCAAACAAAATACTTACAAAACAAAATACAGCTAAAATGTTTCATATATTACACAATACAATAGAGTATAAGTATTTGTTTAACTTTATTATGAATTAACTGTAATATGTAATAATAATTATAGAAACAACAAACAAAAAAGAAGCAAGCGTTGACTGGCTGGCACATCGGGTTGCCTTCTTCCCGTTCGATTGAGAAAAACTATATACGATATTCGATATACGATATACGACAAGACAGGACAAGACAACAAAGCAGAAACAACCTACAACAAACAAAACCACCATATTACATAATACTAGTACCGAGCAGAGAAAGCGGAAACGAGATTAGTTTTTGTTTTCCAGATATGTGTATTACGCTCATAGACTACATATATACATACATAATACATAATACATCTATATTTATGTACACTTCTGAAAGGAAGAGATTTATATTTTAATAAAAAATCTAAAGCCACACTCTCTACGTACACCCCCACAATTGTATAGACCACTGCAAGAATGCGAATTGTTAAATCAAATCTATCTATGTATACACTACTATAGCTATATGAAAATCTTTATGAAATCGTCCGACCGTCAAGCTGAATGAATGGCATTAGTATACATAAATGCCGAATGTGCGCTGGACGGGCAGTTTTAGGTAGCATTTCGAGGAAATCAATACATGGAAGCGTGGATTTTCCCCCTTAAAAAAAAATTAAACATTCTCAAGCGAAATTACAACCTAACTTAATTGAATGATAGGAGATCAGTTTTAAAGCGATTACATTAAAGAAACCTAAATTAAAAAGAGTCCATCGATTGTTTTTTATTTAACTGATAACATTCAAAAATTGGACAAATGAAACGGCGGAATACACTTGGAATTTGGAGAGGGTTAGTTTTCGCGCCACTCTTAATAGTTGCGCTTCATTTGGCCGTGGCAAAGAGCACGTCGAGGATTTTCAGGAACTCCCGGTAGTTGAACTCCATGCACATGCCCTTCTTCACGCCGAAGCACTTGCAGATCGCTTGGAACTCGCGGCTGCTCAGCATTACATGCATGTCGCGCACCGTGATGCCGCGCAGGAATTGATTCTGCGTAATCGAGCCGCACTGTTCGCGATCGAAGTCCTTGAACACCTGGCTCAGATTGGAGATCTCGTCCGGCTTGCGGGCCAACTTCATCAGGGCCTGCGAGCAGATGGTTCGCTCGTCGAAGCTCAGGAAGCAGTCGACGCAGTCCAGATTGGGCAGGTGGAGCAGCGGCACGGCGGTCACCACCTGGTCACCCATGTTCGTGTCCAGTTGAATGAAGATCTCGTCGAGGGCCTTGCAGAAATCGCGATAGCGAATGCAGGACACGCGATTCGGTGAACGGAAGCTGGTCATGTTAAAAGGATAAAAATAAAATATAAATAAAAAGTAACGAGTAACTCACATGTTGCACAAGATGTTAGCTTCCTCTTCCTTGATGATTACACTTGAGTTATCCAGGGCTCGCTTGAAGTCCGATTCAAGGATCTCGCCCTCGCGATGGCGATCGTAGTCCTTCATGAACTCCGATGACGGCCACGCTCTTGACCACAGCCTGTCGCTTGGCGTTCGTAAGGATGCGCACGATGACCTCCTCGCTGACATCCTCGGGATCCAAATTGTCTCTCGCAAACGGTGGACACTCCACCAGTTGCTGCTTGGTGACCAGCGCTGGCATGGCATACTCCGCCGGATCGACGTCATCCCAAAACTTGGTGTAGCAAAAGCCCAGCTCGTTTCCATAGCGACTAAGCACAGAGTCCTGCTCCGGATCGGACAGAAGGATGCCATTGGTGCGGAAGATCTGCTTGGTAATATTGCAGCGCACATGTCCACTGTTGAGTCTGGAAAGGAAACGCCAAATAGTTCAATCTTCATTTAAGATCCGTAAACTTACTTATCGTAGCTTCGGAAGAATGGATGCAGATAGAGGCGACGATTGCGGATGCGTATCTTAATCTTGGCCATGCATCCTCACACATATCACGAACATTCGCCGACACAGACTCCCAGGGCACGGCGCCTGGTCTGGGCAACTCCTGGATGTGACGAAGTGGTGATTCCACGACACACTGCGGCATCTTCTCCAGGTTCTTTATGGTGAATACTAAAAATATATAGAGCCGTGTTTAGAGAGTATAGTGCTCATAGGATTCATTACTCTTCACCTGTATCGATCTCATCAGCGAAATTGCGCCAACGCACTCGATTGATATCCACGGGGTCAGTGTAGCGTTCCAGCAGGATGGACATTTCCCTTTGGGTCAGATATTTTCCCACTCCCATGTTGGACAGACCGCGCTCAAATTGATTCTTGGTGATGCTGCCCACGTTTAGGCTGTCATAGCACTCCAGGAACTCGGAGGTGCGCACTTGGCTCTTGTAGACGTAGTTCTGAATGCAGAACAGAATGTCGCACTGATTTCGATTCTTTTTGGGTGTACTGCAGGCATCAGGAAAGATTGGATGCACTGCCTTGCAACCATCAATAGCTGGCAGTTGGGAAAGTTCTAGGTCCACTAAACGTCCAGGGAAGTCCTTGATAATATCCTACATGCGGTACACATTTCATCATACGCGCGAATTCCTTATCATTGAAGTTAGCACTTACATGCGAGTTGTCCAGTAGATGATGCTCGCCCAGGTATGCTATAATATTATCGATGTGCTTGAGGAAAGCCACATAGTTCACCAGGTATCCATCCTTCATATAGCGTCTGAGTAGGAGCAGAAAATCTGACTCCGAAAGTGGTATCTTCATGAAGTGCAGCACACGAGAAAAGTGCGCAACGGTAACCACTCCAACATTTTGCGCAATCTACAAATAAATTGCATGGTTTTTTAATATGGTGGGTATAGGATTAAGCAAATCTATCACCAGTTCGTAGTCCTGGAAGTATGGCATGAGCGGAATATTGCATAGTTGGGCTATCTTGAGCAGGATCAGGCAGAGACGTCGGCGATCCTCCGGCTGGGGTACAACATTCACATGCCAGGGATCGTTCCACTCCAGTCCCGTAGCTAGATCACTTTTGGCGGTCTTATGGAGTGCTTTATTTAAATGTTAAATAGTTAGATTAAAGATAATATTTGACTAAAAATCAACTTACTTTCGCTGCAGACGACCTTGCAGAACTGACGATACGCCACGCGTCCATCTCGAATTTGGAAATAGTCAGTGACATCCCGGAGTTCCGACTCCGACATGCCGGCCACCTTGCGATACTTGCCCAGCACGGCTGTGAAAATGGGCTCTGGAGAAGATGGGTTAGGTCGTAAAAGGGGCGCAATAAAAAAGGGCAATACATTCGAAGGATGTGCTCACCGGACACGAAGCCACTGCAACAGGGATCATGCTGCTTTAGGTCGGCGCAGATGTCAAAGTTATAACGAAAAATGGCGCCCTGGATTTTACGACATCCTCGCCAGATTTGATTCAGCTCCATCTCCTCCTAAACGGTGGCATTCAAATTAGTTGACCACGTTTAATGGCCAACACATATGACTGGCAATAGAATGGCCAACTCACTCTGTCATCGCCCTCTTTAATCTTGGTCGAATGCATCTTGGGTTGGATAAACTTTTTTCGGATTTTCTTTTTTCGATTTGCAGCACAATATGTGGAAAATGTTTACAAAAGTCCTTAAAAGGTGTAAGGGTGTCTCTCTGTGTGTGTGTGAGCGCTAACCCGTTGAAACAATGAAATCAAAGGCTACTACTTGGCCAGCTAGCCATTACAAATTGGATTTCTCCGCTGCGCCGTGTTTGCTTTGTTCCCGTGGCTTCCACGATGCCGCGACTCACGCAAGGAAGCCGTCGAGCAGTGCTACACTAATCACTTCCTTCGTGGGCAGGACGCAAGGATCTGGGTCCTGGGTTCTGGGTGGCCAGGAGCCGGCTTTCCCTTTTCTACAAATCGCCTCCAATCACGCGCTCATTCGTCCAGCAGTTTGTCGCAATGCCAGCAACACTTTTATTCAATTTTCTATAAATGGCAGGGGTGAAGGAGAACAGCATGGGAAAACAAATCGGGTGAGGGCGAAAATATCAGAATGATTGGAAAAAAAAAAACATCCTGGCATCATCAAATGCAATTTCATTTTATTGGAAAATCGCTGGCCAACCAACCAAGCAAACCGCATCCAAAGCCAACCAACAGTAACAAATCACTGGAAAAATAGCAATTACAAGCTAAGTATTTTAAAATGCATGTAAACAATTACAAATTGTTGTATTGTTTTTTAAGTCTCCAAATAATAGTAATATCTCAGGTAAGCGATATTCAAACAGATATCCTTAGGAATTACTTAAAGTTTGCAGCTAAGCAACAAATCCATTGTAAATTTATATTATTAATATGGTTTAAAGTGACTTTTAGACTCTTTTGACATTTTTACGCACCTGAAGTTGCCTCAAAATATTTACCTCAGTGTGGCAGCAGCAAAAGGCAACCTTGTGCAGGACTGACTCTTATGTTAGTAACCTAACCCAGTGACCCTCCCATCCTGCAACGCCCAGTTCTAGTCAAGGTTGATTGGCGACGACAGGTGCCCTGTACACCCGTTCACCTGCCCACCTGCCCACCTGCCACTTCAACCTGGCCATTCTGGCCACTTCTGGCCCCGCGACTAAAAATAAGCTAAAGGGCGGTCCTCGCTGGCATTTCTAGTGTTTGTTTAGATGCCCTTTTTGCTCCCAGAGTCACGAATGTCGCACTGTTATGGAGTCAATGCGCCAAATGCCTAGGTATATATCATTGTTGGTGCAGTGATATTAATCTAGCATGATTGCATTAAAATGCTAAAGATTCGCCATTTTAATATACACACCTTCAGGATACTAGATATTTTGTCCTCTAAGCCGGATTAAATTTTTTTTAATAATTATTTACCTATTCTGTCATATAAGCAACTTAAACTGATGATTCTACACCATAAGTCAGAAATTCTAGAATTTTGGTCCTCCAATCCGGATCAAACAATTTTAATGTTAATTTCATAAATCTAAAGAGCGGCACATTAGGTGTGTTTTAAATTGACCCGTTTAGCATAAAATGGTTTTATTACGCTCCGTTTTGTTGCAAATCTGCGTGTTTAATTAAATTTGGTTATATGCGTGCCGGCCAAATTGGTTTGCAGAATCGTAATACCCGGAAACGGTTAGTTGGCAGTCATAAAAATGAATTGCAATCATTATCGTTGCTTAGATGAGGTTTGCAGCCATCCAATTCCCCGGTTCCCACCCCTCAAAACCCCACCATCCCCTCCGCACTGCGCTACCTGTGAAGCGTGCTTTATTGCAATTTTTATTGCACATTTTTGATTTACTCAGCCATTGGAGCCACGGGCTTTTGAGCTGGCTGAGCGATTCTGGTTGGGGCATTTGGCTTTTGGCCCGGGGGCTATGTGCGTGTGGGTTGATGGCCAGGACATCGATTTGCTCGTGTTTTGTCCTTACTGCCTGACCCGTTTGATTTGATGCGGTGTTAAATTATAATTACAGGTTGGAGCTGCTGAAATGGGGTCGTTCGTGGGCTGGTGAAACCGGCCAGAAGAAGGGGCTTTTCGCAGCTTATCGCGCACAAACATATGGCATTTTGTCAGTTAGTTTTGTCTGCCTTCTTTTTTTTCGCACACTCGCGAATGCAAGGAGCATTACACTGATAAAAAGCGGGGTACAATGAAGTAAGCATTTAGTTTATTAATGTATATAAAGAGTAAGTTAGAGTTTTTTAAGGAACCGGTAAGATCTTAGGGACATTTTTTGCTTACCATATATTATGTATTATCATAAGCTTACAGATTATATAAAATTTAGTTTTCTTAGTGCCTTCAGCTGTTTGCATGTGTAGGTAGACAAAGTACTCGCATATATATTCATGAACCTGGTGTACATCTGCATAATGCATGGCAGCAGCAGCAGCAAAAGAAGAAGAATCGGTGGCAGTGGCAGGATACGCCAGTTGGCGGACTTTGCCTTTTATTTTAGTGGCTTGGGCTTGGGCTGTCTGCCGCTGCTTTTGGCGGCCAACTAGTGCGGCACACACACTCACTCACATATACATATGCCCAAAGAGAAATATGGGGAAAAGGCAAACAATGGCAGGCAACCTAGTTATCGCCCCGCCATCTTTATTGCATGCAAATGCGCGAAAGGCGGCGCAAAAAGGAGGCGCGTCTGTTGAAATGGCTAACACACACACACATGCACACATACTTATAAACCGCATGCATATTTATCTTTTGCCACCTCCTGCTTCTTTGTGGCACACACACACAAACACATCCGCAGACAGGCGAGTCCAAGAAATACGATATCTTAAGTGTTAAACAGGCGCTTTGCCAAACAAGCCTGCACTCGCAAACCTTATCTGCAATATATGCGAGTGTGTGCCACGCCCACCGCCCTGCTACTGCAGCTGCTGGTGCAGTTTACACAGTAAATAAAATAAGAAAATATTTATCTATAGTTTCAATATTGTTTATCTACATCAAATAAATATGGTATGTATCTAAACATATTCAAATTTATCGACAAGCCACTGAAATCAACAGGTTTTGCAACACTTAAAAAGTTTTAAAAGAGAACGAAGAACAGTGCTGCTTACTTTTAGACACGTGCGTTAAGAAAATGTGGCTAATACCGGGTTACTTATCAAGATTTCCTTCTTTTTTAACTTCATAAATAACTAATACATAGTCTTTAAACGGAAAATGCTATACTTGACTTTTTTTTGGTTAAAAAATGCTAAATGAACCATTTAAGTGCAGTGCCTAACCAAGTCAACGTAAATTATTCATTTCGAATTACTGCAACTCCTAGTGCCATTTTTTCGCCGTGCTGGAATTCGAGACCCACATATTTGGCAGGAAAACAAAAAGTGCGGGGAATGGGCTAAGAAAAATAAAAACTGCGCCGCGGCAAATAAATAAAAATGCTGTTCACTTCTGCTGCGGCGCGTTTTATGCGCACTTGCACTCACTCACACACAGACAGCAACGCTCACACGCACACGTGCTAACAGGTGTGAGCTTCCCCGCGCTCGCTCGCACACACATGCACATACACAGCCGCAGAGTCGCAGGCACAGGATCCTTGCTTCATTTTTGTAGTGCATACTTTCGGGCGCTGCTTATAATTCCGCGCCAGAGTTGTAAATATTTGTTCAAGTATTTATTTATGTACTGCCTGCGCGCGTGTTTCACCTGCATACATATGTGTTTGTTTGGCTGTACTTCGCTCTGGTTTTGTGTGAGTTGCGGGCTAAATTAAAATGCATTGCACTATAGCTGGCTTTTTGATTTGCCATTCCCCACCGCAACTGCAAACATGTATGGTATAGTACCATTCAGCTGAATGGCGCACTTTCAATTTCCTTAATGGTAAGCCAGACTCCCGCCGCCGATAGGGATTCAATCCTGCAGCCAGATAATCGAAGTGCGATAGCAATTTTCCATGCATATACAACCTAAATACGGTAAGATTATCCTATTTTATAAAAAATACTTTATAAGTAGCTTGTGACCAAAGACTTTTGTATTTTATTTAGGTGTCCAAAAGTATGCAGCAATATAGTTAAATAAGCTTTCTAAATACTTCTTATTCAATTTCAAGTTTGAAAATCATTTCTTGGTTAGCAGAAAACCCATTACATTCTTTTGTATTCACAATTAATTTTATCTTATTTTAGAAAACATTGTTTTTTTGAGCTTCAACTATCCAAAAACTCAATTTATGCTAAACTTTTCTTTTCATAATGCACTTTCGAACGTTTTCTAATTTCTTGAATAAAAATACGCACTGAAGGGGGAACCCCGAAGCTATCTTTTAATGAAACCCGAATGCAAAAGTAATCTGGAAATGCATCTGGCAAAATGCATTCGATTTCATTTCGATGCCAGTTCAGCTAACAAATACTAATCGTGGAATCGCCAGAATATCTCTAAGTGGATCAAGCTGGCAGTCATTTCATGGTTTGGAATTTTGCTCAAGGACCTCGGGTTCTCGTCCATGTCCATGTCCATGACAAGCCAAAGTTATCAATTTTTTCAGCTGCTCTCTTTGGCCACGGTTCATCAAACATCTCTGCAGACACTTCTTGGCATTTGGAAATTGATTTAAAAAACTTTTTTAATTAATTATGATAATGTCGTAGTGAGCGCAACTCGTTGTGGAAAGGGAAGGGGGAGGCGTCACCAACCTGCCACGCCCCCGCCACTCGACCACGCCCCAATACATTTGACGCATTGCCGTCGAGTAATTCCGACTTCTTTTATTGCTGCAAATGATGTTCGAGTTGGGTATTTCCTTTTCCCATTCCTAAAATTGTTTTTTTTTTTATCAATGGAATGTTTGAGTTTTCACATTTCAATTTCTGGAATTTTACCCAGCAACTTTGGATGAATCTTCCTGTACGAGTGTGTTTGTGTGTGTGTGTGAGAGGGGGTGAGAGCTCAAGTTAAAATTAACAAAAATTGTGGGAACGTGGCATGGGGATTGGGTTTGCAAATAAGTTTTGTATTAATGAAATTGCAAATATGTAAAACTTTTATACATGTTTCTTTATAAACTGACAAACTAATAGACTGAGTTTTGGCATGTTGTGTCACTGGGTCGGAGTCGTTGTCCTAGCGCCATGGCTCTCCCTTTGGTCCTTTTTAGGAAATCGGTTCTTGTGTGTGTGCGAGTGTGTGTGTGTGTGTGCAAACATCCTGGCAACTTTCTGCTGCAAAGTTTGAAAATGTATTTCAATGCATAGAAATGAATCTAATTTGTAAAATTTCATACAACAGTTGAAAAGTTATAAACGCGCAGGCACTTGCACTCGGCACACGGCTAGGATGCAGGATGGAGGATCCTGGATCCTGGGAACCCCGACCCCACCATTTTGTAATACCGGCTGCACTGCCTCGGCCTCAGCCTTCTCCTTATCCCCATTTCCCAGCCCCGTTACCCATTTCCCATTTTCCCGGCCTGTTTGTGTGAAAACGTCGACAACTTGGCATGCAGATTGCAAACTTTCGAATAGCATCAGCGGCTCTCTCTGAGGCAGCAGCGCAAACCGAGAAAGCAAAAAAAAAAAAATAAGTAAAATGCTGAGCAGATTTAAGTGGTGCTTTGTTATGCATAAATAAAATGATTGGCAAGAAATAAGCAGGCTGGCTGGCTGGCCAAAAAGGAAACAACACGAATAATAAGGAACTGGTTCTGGTGCAAGCCAAAACATATTTTCAGTTTATTTAAAATAAATTTTACATTACTTAGCTCCCAACTAAAAAGCTGCAAACATGGGTCATGCCCAGGTCCACGCCTACACCGCCGACACCCGCCCCCTTTTGGCCCGCACCAGTGCGAAAAGTAATTTACGCCCAGCCAACTTGCAAAAAACTTGTGCACAGCGAAAAAAAATATAAAATGTGGCAGAAAAATGTCATTTATATGTTGAAAAAATCAAGAAATCATACAGATACAGATAAAAAGTCATTGCCCAAAGGCATTGTCATAGCCAAAATCAAATAAATGGCCCAAGGGCAAGGAAAAAAATTGTATTTTTAATTAAAGGTAACTTTATTCATATGTTATTTGAATATCTTTATTTTAATGGCTTTTTGGATTTCATAATTGAAATTTGATCTTTTCTACCTTTCTATTTCGCCAGGGAATACAATATTTCTTTCTGTGTTGTCAAATAATACTTTTGACATCCGGCAATAATAAAAACTTATTTCAAAGTTGGTGAATTTGTCAAATAAATCGTTGAACACATTTCATTTACTTAATATTATGTTGTAGTTATAAATTGCAGAATATCTACATAATAAGCAATTATTACCAATTTTCTGAGTATATTTTGGGAACGCTAAAGATCTTACTCAATATCTTATGGGAACTAGCATGCTTTGCTGCTTTTTTTTGGCCGTGTGGGTTTGGGCCTGGCCTGTAAAACTGGCTTTGGTTGTGGCACTAGGCACAGTCTACGGCAAGCAGCCAAAGACAATTTTGTTGGCACTAATTGAATGTAAATACAATTTTGCTTTGCTGTCAAGTCTTGTGTCTAGGCGACGTCGCAGCGCTGACGATGAAGACGACGAGGCTGTGGATGTGGATGAGGACGAGGGCAAGGACAAGGACGAGGTGCAGGTGGCGGCGGAGGCGGAGCTGAAGGTGGAGGACCAGCACGAGGTGGAGGTGAAGGACGAGAAGGATGTTGTTGGCGTTGCTCTATGACGACGTTGGCAATAAAACGAAACGAGCTGATTGTATGCTACAAACAACTGGTGCAGCTGCTGCCAGGATTGCCAGAACATTGAGGACATTCGGCACTCCTCCCGCTGGCAGTTGAGATCTGGAAGCAGTCTACCCAGTCCAGCCTCCATCTTCAGTCCGCACTCCTGCTGAAGTGTCGTTGTAACGTTTGGCACACAGATCAAGTGCAATGCAACGTGCAAAGTTGCAAAAAGCGCAAAAATCAACAGTATAAAATCTTTTATTTAGTGTCATCATCATCAACGCTGGCTCCTCCTTGCTCCTCCAGCTTCTTTTCCAGCCATCTCGTTCTGCGCAATTTGCCGAGCTCCAGCCCGCATCCAAGTTTGGTGCACAAAATGTCATTTGCCGTTTTGAATTGATATTTACTTAAAATTTAATTACGAAATTTGTAAACATAAGCTCGCAGCAGCAGGTTCACATGCTTGGCTTTTTAATAGCGAGATGTATGTGTGTGTGTGTGGGGGGGGGTGTAAGCCATTTTAAGAGGTCCTGCAGGGGTTTACGGGCTTATGCGGCCAATCAGGGCCAAAAACTCCATTAATAACATTAAGCTCGACTCTCAATTCAATTAAAATGCATTTGTTTTAAATTGCTTACAAATTGTTTGCATTCAGGCGTTATTTTTTGTTACACGGTAATTGAATTACTCTTTGCCAGGACAATGTCCAGCCGCAGTTTGGATGAAGGATCAACGTTCGGCAGCTGGCTGAAAAATCGATTTAGCCGGTTTGACCTTTTGAACTATAGAACTTTAACAAGGTGTTTGCGCTCTGACAATATGATGTATCTTATCGGATTTATGTAAATTGGTTCACGCAAACTGTACGGTTGCAAAGGTTGTACGAAAAGCGTAATTTAACAGTGTTTAAATGTCATTTATTTTAAAATAATCGTTTATTTTTTTCGTAACTGCCGGAATTAAACTCCATGCTGAAATATTCACGGTTAAGCCGAAATTTTGTATTTCACCAACTAACTTGATAAGAGGAAAGTCATGTTACAGTTTATATTGGTATTTGAATGCATCTTACATTTTGAACTAAATTGGGATCACGTATAAATAAATAACATTTCGTATACGTTACCTGACAAATTCCATATTTAATGTGTTGTCTATACATTTTCTAATTAAGCAATAGAGCGCAATGGCATAGCCTAACATGCAACTGATATTTTAAATAAATACGCATATCTAGTAATTAACTTTTTCAGTTTGCTTTTATTCCGAAATTAGTTTGCCGTTCAGAAATGCTGTAATTGATTTAAATAAACAGATGTTTGTTAATTAAATATAAATCCTCGCCAAGGAATGGGTAATGTGACTTTTATTTGTTCGAGTTACATTCATTAAAACAGTAGTTTTTATGACTTTCAGCTTGTATGCTACGCTGTCGTTTTGCTCGGAGATTGCAAATCGCATCTCCTGCGTGTTGGCGACAGGTTGTTGGTTAATTAATTCATTTATGCGCATTAAGCGGTTGTGCTGGTTGTAAGTGTTCATTAGCATTTTCGCTATTTGCACTATTCGAATGCAATTTTCGCATTTGTGGTAATGACATTCGCAACCATCGACGCGCTCTGGTTTTTCCTATTAGCGGCGCCCAAATGTATGCTACATTTTCATCACGAGATTCTCAAGCAAATTGTCCGGTATTCTGCGGGACTGTGTATTAGTGCACTGCGCATAAATCTGTGGCAGTTATTAAGAATATGTATATTTACGAGTTTTACAAAGTTTTGGTTACTATATTATATTTTTCTGATTGAATCCACTGCACTTCCTGACTCAAAAACGCTTGCATTCCTGAGAACAATTTTAAAAACCTTTTTATATTTTTTATTATCACGATTTTTGGTTTTCTTGTAATTAACTTTGTCCTTTTTCAATGGTCGAATATAACCAAATTCCGCCTAACCTTATATTTTTCTATTGTTCTACAAAATAAGCTGATTTTCTTATAACATTCTTAGACTTTTTTCTCAGTGCCTGAGCGTGTGTTTGAATTTTGTGAGTGCGCGATTATGCGATTGTGTTGGTGGTCCACTGTCCCGCGCCGCCTGTCTCGGAACAAATCAAATCATCATCAAATCATGCCAAAATCGAGTTAATTCATCTCCACAGTTCATTGCGCGCTAACAAACGAGAGGGAGACGGCTAGCTGCGCGTGCGAAAGAGACGGTGCTCGGAGCAATAGACAGAGACGGGACGAGTGACAGCTTATGCACTCGAAATACGCATTTCAATGCGGTTTTTGGCATTTTGTCTAACGCAAAATATAAATGCATTTTGTCACTGAATGGCCGAAAAAAAGGAGGCGGCTGGTGGAGTGCTCAATGGATGGATGTATGGTGGTGGATAAAAATGCTCGACTGGCAAACAACGCTGCGTATAAGCGATGCTTGATTGCGTTTCCGGTTTATGAAATTTGTGGCCGGGCCATGCAATAATTTCTCGTGGCTTATGTGACGTCAGTCAGTCGCTGATGGAATGGAATGAATGCAATGCCTAAGTGCGTGTGTTTGAGTGAGTGTTAATATTTTGTCGATTGGCGATGCAATATTTTGTCATTTGGGAAAGCCATTATGAATTTATTTATTATTTCGCCGAACGCTCTCTGTGCGAGCTGTTGATTGCGTACATTTCCCATCCGTTTACCCCCGACTTCTGCCCCACTCCATGTATTTCCGTGTGATTTTCAATTCGTTTCTGGCGTACGTGTGTTTTTAGCATTTTGCGTTAGCATCTGGCAAATTAAAGTGCAGGCAAGCAGAAATTCAATCTCTCGTTTGATTCTCGCCCTCTCTTTCCCACACTGCCGAACTCGCCATCTCGCTCTGTGTGCCAACTTTAAATGCGGCAAAAGTCCCTTTTTTAGCCATCTCTCTGTCTGATTTAAATTACGAAAAGCGCACGTTTTATTGTTTGTTTCAATTGCCTGCTGACGAGCCATGGATTCAAGGATATAGTGAAAGAAGCACTCAGAGAAAAGTTGGGCCTTTTAAGGGATATAATTCAGAGCAACCAAATAACCAAGGAAAATGCTGTACAAAATATAGAATTTGAAGTTTTGAACTTTTGTTATTTTCTAGAATCTGAGGGTTTAAACCCTAAATGCTTTTAAGGAACTACTTTAGTAAAATCTTACTCACAAATATCATTAAATAAAAGTGAGCTTAATTTTGACAATTTTTCTTAGCAACTACATTTTTTCCCCATGTAGACCAAGCAGGACGAGCGTAATCAGCAAATGTGCCAAACGTCCTGCAGCTTCGGCAACCAGAAAAGGTAGGGAAAACCAAATTAGTTTAATTTGTACGAAATCAAGCAAATGTATGAGAAGCGAAGAAAGCCAAAGCCGAAGCCAAAAGACAGATAGAGAGAATGGAATGGAGGAACGGCTAAAACTGTCTTCGGACAAATTCCATTTAGCATTTGGAAGGACTCGGGCCAGCGAAATGAACTTGGGCTAATTACTCAATGCAAATTAAAATTCATGTCAAGCAGATTGGATTATCCTCACGCAACATTTAATGTCGCACTTAGCAAATGGCCAACACAGCGAAAAGGTGAACGGATAGCGAAGTCAAGGGCGTGAAAATGCGAGGGGGACGGGGAAAATTGCGAATGAGATGAGGGAAAACTCAAGGAGCAGAGCAACAAAGAAAAATCTCTTTTGAAATGCTAATGTAAAAATTCTTTAAAGAAAATTACGCAATACATTATTTTGGTTTATTTTGCATTAAAAGTCAATTTAGTGTTAAGGTCCCGGGCATGGAAAAATACGGCACGGAAAAAAAGGGCGCCGCGGAAAAACAAATGCCGGGTAGCTAACAACAAAAGGGCGCGCAACAGGATTGGGTCCTGCCAATCGGATGGACAACGGAGCAGCCCAGCCAGCCAGGACATTCGTCGTCGTCGTGGGCATGACAACGCAACTTGGAGCCGTCGAACCCTCGGGTTTGTATTTTGCATTTTAAGTTGGAACCGCGTTAAAGGACACATTCCCCGTCGAAAAGCCAGGTGGCAAAGTGGGCGTACTCGGTGACCACCTGATTTTTCAGCACATTGCTGTTTCCAGAGAGAAATATCACAATTTTACATTGTATTTTCACTTTTTGCATATTCAGTTTAAATATTTGTATTTATGTGCGCATTCAAATACTTTCGAGCTTAATAATTAATTGAACAATTAAGAAACTTATAATCAAAATATATGTATCAATATTAAGCAAAAGCCACAGCAACGACAGTTTTATGTCGGAATTAAAATAAGTTAACTAATTGAATTGCAAAAAATCAAAGCAGCAGAAAAATCACCAATCAAAGTGTTTGAAAGTGTAACAAACTATTAAAATCAGAATTCAAAACTCGCTCCAACAGAAGTAATTTCTTAACACTGAATTTTTGTTATTCATATAATGTTATTTACAAAATCTAATTTAATTTGCTCCATTTTGCTATATTAACTAATAAGAATTCGCTTTCTGGGGAGCCCGAAATGAATCTAAAACGCTTCAGCTCCCTTTTGGTGAAATGAGATTATAAGCTTTTCGCATTTAACTTCACAATATGCAACAAAAGCCATTATTATGGCTGCCTTCCACTTAGCCGCGCGTTTTCCAACATTTTCGCCACGCCATTTCCCATTGTGTGCCGGGTAGGTCCTTTTTCGTCGAGTGTCCTGCGTGGCACTCGCTCGCCGTCGCCGCGGCACGCTGCCTGTGCTCTTTATCTATTAAAACGCCTTCCAATTTGCATATTTCTGCAGCTGTAACAGCTGTCAACGCTGGACGCGACGCAGGACTTATTGTCGAAGGGATCCGGGGTGGTGGTGGCTGCTCCTCTTAAGATAATGTCCGCCGGCCAGCGGGCTCGTCTCCTGCTCCCGATGTCTGGCGCAATGGAGTGAGCAAATTAAAGACCCGGCAGGGAAACGCGAAACGGAAAAGGGGCTACCCAATCCAAGCAATGTGCTTATGTCGCATGAATCACATACTGAATTCTCAGCATTTTCATTTTGATTAAGAGGGAAAATGTTAACATTATTATTGGCAAAATTATGCAACAAAGTGTCCTTTGTGCTCAATGTATATTAATTAAGAATCAAGTTTGAAAGGTTTCAAAATGTTACTTTTAAAATCAGTCTTTACTTTTTGCTCACATTTAAATATACAAGAAACACTGTTTGAATTCTATTGAATTAAAAATATAAGCAAATAAATCACAGGGCATTTTAAGGTCCACTATTATAAATTTCAGTGCCCGGCGTACTTTTGTATCGTTTTATACGATTTTATGCC
Organism: Drosophila mauritiana; assembly: GCF_004382145.1. Classification (NCBI taxonomy): domain Eukaryota; kingdom Metazoa; phylum Arthropoda; class Insecta; order Diptera; family Drosophilidae; genus Drosophila; species Drosophila mauritiana. The sequence goes on along the minus strand of NW_022881241.1, from coordinate 25,416 downwards.
ATTTTGTTTCGCTTCTTCTGCCTTTGCTTGTAAGGCTGTCACATTACCTACATCAAGTGTCACTTTAAAACGCATTTTTCTTTCACTTTCACCCCGCCTGGCTCTCATTTTGAAGTGTTGCTCAGAGCTGTCGCCACTTTGCTTTATCTAAAGACCGCTTCTCCGCCGATGTCCTGTCCGTTGTCCGTTGTCCTGTCCGCTCACTCCTCCTTTTGCGTGCGGACAAACCAACCGATTTGCCCCCAACCGATTTGCGTCCCTCTGCGCTGCTCGTGTTTGTAAACAATTCGAGGGACATTAAGTTCCAATTAAGTAACATTCCAGGCAAATCAGAGCGACCCGGCCCCTGGCATTTGTTGTTCTCGGTTTTGTTGCGGGGACACAAGAGTAGCAGCAGCATCAGCAGATTGCTTTGTTAATATTAATTTGTCATTAGTCTGGCTTACGAGGCTCTCGTTTAAAATGCATTGATAGGCCAAGTGGCTCTTATCACAGCGAGAGCTGCGAGCTGTGTACATAGCCAATGGTCTGTAGGTTGGTCGTTTGGACGCCTTGGCCATCAGATAAGTTTAATGCGCTTTAAACTGTTTGGCTAGGAGCTTGCGGTCGTCGTACATCCGCCCAGGAGATGGCAACCAAATCCCTCCCCTTTAGGCCGGCGTCCTTATTCCTTTTGAAAACTACATGGGCACAACTGTTGCTCCGGCCACTTTGCTGATGAAAGGGTGCGAAGGTGCAAAGGTATTTCGGTTGCGGCACAACCACAGCCTCACCTGCACCCGACTCAAGTTCCTGCTACCTTTCAATTGGGTTCGGCACTCAGGGAAAATACTGCTCTCTTCTTTTTTTCTTTTCTTTTTTTTCTTTTTATATAAATATATAAGCTTACCAGAAGAAAGCAGAATTATTTAGAAATCAAAACAGCTCTCTAAAACATTTCTAGTTATTTTCAAACAAGTATAGTTCTGAATGCATGTCCTTTTCTCGCACTGCATCCTTTGCTTTGTGTGGTCATCCGTTTGAGAACCTTAGTGTGCCTTTCTTAGGCTGCCACTTTGATGGACAGATCCTGGAGCACTCGCCATAGAGATTTCAATTTCCGCACCAGGTCCTTTTCGCAAAACTAGCTCTGTTTCTGCGGCTATAGCTGTGCTTTTTGCCGGCCATCATCTTGTTGTATTTTTATTTCCATCTACTTTTTTTTACGCTTCAACGCGGCAGGACTGTGCCACACCAATATACGTACATTTATATATGTATATACATATAAATTTATATAAACACTGGCAGCACTCAAAGGCTTCGGTCTCAAGTGTCGACGTTTTTTTATTTCACGCTACTTTGAGCTGATACACATGCAAATACACACACACAGACTCACACACACATTGCGGGGGCCACAAAGCGTAAAAATGTATAAAGCTTATGCCAACTGGCAACCCATTCTGGCCCACTGCCTCTAGTCAGTCAGTCAGTTTAGTTTAGTTTAGCATACTCGTTCCCACGACCGAACTACGCATAAAAAGCAAATATATATAAGTTTTCAATTCAGGCTGGCAGGCAGGCAGCCACGGCAACCGCACCATCTGGCTCTGAATGGAGGTATAGAGTGGAATATGGCTAAAAAGGAAGGTGTTATCTGATTGCCATTTTAAACACAGCGCCGCTGCTGCAGCAATTTCGAGTGCAATTGGCAAAAGCGTTGGCCAAATCAAAAGCGAAGCCCACTGAAAGGAGTGGCGAGCGCATATAAAGCAGCAACAGCAGCGCAGCCAGGATTGAATGAATGGCGGTTCCAGTGTTCCCAGAATCCTTCGCCGCTCTAGAAAGAAAAAAAAAAATACCCCTGGCTAGTGCCTGAAGAGACATTAAAAGATAATCGGCACCAAGTAGAAGCGCAATCAGAGTTTCCCCGAAGAGGATGAAAGACAAGCGGACACATGCCGTATTTGTCAACGGATGCGGATTGTGAAAGCCAAGTTGTCAAACGATGAGTCCTTTAAAAGAGCGGGGTACATAAGCTAGATCATCCCATTTGCCTAGGAATGTTCTAGGGTTATGTGTGGAATGTGCTCAAACATTTTTAAATTCGAAATAAGTAATAGCAAGGTTTGTTGTTTAATTCCAATTTAGTATGATGATGGTTTTCAAAATACTTATAGTGATCACATGTTTAAAAATGTGATGTCAAAAATCAGAAGCTAATAAAATTACATATCAAGAGCAAATAGTTTTAATCAATTGCGTCAAATATGTAAAAGGTCAATGCTAATATTATTTTCGCATTTATCATAACCAAATTCGCATTGAAACAATAATAAAATACGTAACCAAAATCAATTTGATGGCCGTTAGCAGGGCATTATTATTTGGAATGCAGGGTGTCATTAGGAGCAAATGATTATTAATTTATGCTCAATTACTGCAATTACAAAGTCAACTAAGAAGCCCAAACACCACAATTAGTTGACGGCATGCCATTGTGAATTATTAAGGATTCCCAACATGCGGTGCATGCAAATAGTGATGACTTTATTGGCCCACTGCAGTCCTTGTCGTTTTTCGTTCCTGTTAATTGAAATAATAATTCATGCTCACGTAGCTCGTTAGGGCATCGCACATCGGACATTTTCCCCCCATTTTCTTCGCCATTCGCTGTGTGTGTGTGTGTGTGTCTTCGATGTCCTGTTGCTTGTTTTTCTGTTTGCGTACGCTCTTGCAACCAACTCCGACCAACTTACACGTGTGTGTGTGTGTTTGTCTACACTGAGCGAAAGCGTGCGCAACGGGGCGTATGTGCAACGCAAGTCGTTTAAAAGTCACACACTAATTAAACGGCACTCGGACACTCCGCTCGACTGGCCTGCGAGTGTAGAGTGTGTTACTTTTGCGGTGTGGCATGTCAGCATAGTGCTTACTTACACTATCGGCAATTAAAATCTAAAAAGAAGTGAGCTCTTCCTGTCTGCAAAATCTCTCTATTTGCTTAAGCTCCCCCCTTCCACTAAATGTAAATGATTGAGCTCTGGTTAACGCAGAGCTGTGTAAATAATATGGTAAGCCATGCTAGATTTTAATGAATGAAGGCGATAATCGTTTTGAATTGCTTCAAAGAAGCGACTGGACACTCGAGCAAATAAACAGCCATATCTTGGGGCCATCAAAGTGAAACAGTTGACTACTGCGAATTTCGTATCGTTTAAGAGAGTAGGGGCTTTTAATTTTAGAAGAGCTGGCTAATCCTTTGAAATGTGCTATCATCTTAAATCCTTATGTTTTCGCTAGTGTTGTGAAGTGAAGTCTGAAGTATGGAGTAATCTTTGGAATTCTTTCTACCTGAAATATTCTAAAAATTTATAGATATTACCTCTTAACTTCGGCACCAATCTCTTAAATAGGTCAATCTGTACAGCAAATTTTGTATTTTTTGCATTTTTCCCCAATCGACCACAATCACATTACCATGTCAAATGGCCAGCTGAGGGATCATTAGGTAATCCCAGCTTATTTAGCCACAGACCTCGACCTCCCCTGCATATTTGTATAAGTTTTACCAAGAATTTTAGTTTTTCGTTTTGGTTTTATTATTTCGTATATCCACTTAAGCGAATGGTTAGAATGGACTAACACCAAAGATGCCGCCGCCGGTGGCACCGAAGCCGCCAATGGCCGGATATCCAATATTATAGCCACCGCCATAACCATAAGGACGACCATAATATCCGCCCGCCAGTCCCAAGCCGCTGGCGCCATACAGATTGCCGTAGGGATAAAGTGAGGAGCGTATGCCGCCGTAGCTTCCATAGCCCCCGTATCCCCCATATCCGCCGAGTCCTCCATAGCCTCCATAGCCGCCGTATCCTCCATAGCCTCCGTAGCCACCTCCATATCCTCCGTAGCCACTGCCATATCCTCCGTAGCCACCCAAATAGGGAATTTGGCGACTCACTCGCTCGCTCCTTTCGCTATCCTCGTTTTCTCCGGACTCATTTTGCTGCAGCGGTTGGCCAACTGTTGCGGCGATTAGCAGCGCATATAATCCAAATAAAAACCAGCTACGCATTATCCTTATGGCTCCTTGAACTGCTTTACTGGTCGCTTGACTTTATCAGTGGCTTTATGATTGCTCCGCGCACTCCGTTTGCTAACTGTGACCTGGCCAACTCGCGACCGGTGTCTTTATAGCCTAGAACTTTGGGCATAAAATGGAAACTTTTGTTTCGCCCTGTTTGTTCGTTTTGTTTGTTCATTTGTTTGGCTTTTTGCGGCCGCTTGTTAGCAGAAATTAGATGCTAATGTAAGTGCCATAAAACAAACTATTAAAATATGCGAGTACGATGCCCCAGCCTCCATTGCCACAGCGGCAAAAGGGAACAAAAAGCTAATTCATATGCTTGCGACCGGGAATTTTTTGGTGGCACGCTAAGTGGCGCTCATGAAATCGAATGGCAGCCAGTTTAAAGAGCAAAACATTTCACTTTGCGGCGGCACCAACTTCTGGCCAGTGTTGGCCATTTCGGATTACAGTAAGTGGGTAAATAAAATTTAAAATTTATAACAAATTTGGCATTTATGTAGTGAGTGTTGGTAATAAGTGAAGTTTTAATAAAATACTTAAAATAAGATTTAAACTTATTTTAAACGAGAAGGGTCTTAAAATTACACTTAAAGCTGTCCTTTCAAACACTTAAAATTCGTCTACTTCGGCTAATTCGGCTACTTTTTCACTTATTTATGAGATATTTTTATTATGTATTTATGTCGAAGTTAAGTTCAAAAGTGTTCAAAAGTATGCACATTACAGCAATTATCCATTACATTTCGGAACTAATACAAATTTGTTGCATACTTTTGCACACAATTAGGCTTGAAACTTCGGCGACTTAATAGCCAAGTTGGCCGCACTGCTTTTGCGGTCAGGTAAGCTGTGTAAATGTGCTAATTTCATTTGAAGGTTAGTTATGCTATTGACCAGGCCCAGACCCACTCCCACTCCCATTCCCATACCCACTCCATACCATTCCCATTCCCATTCCCAGACTTTCGGCAGACGCCTTCCACTTCGGGGTGCGTAAGTGTGAATTGCTGTTAGCTGTTGCTCTTGTTGTTTGCCGAGTTTGGCCAGTTTGCGAGTTTGCCAGTTTGCCAGTTTGCCGGCCTGTTTGGTTGTTGCCCTGTTTGCTGCTGTTTGGCTTCGCTGTTTGTTTTATGAGCGCGGGCCGGCCATTAACAATGCTCGATGTCTCTATAGACGGCTTGAATAGCTCTCAATTGGTTTATTGCGGTTTTCGGCGCATGTGTTATTTCGGTTAAATCCGCTGTCTAATCCTTGTGTGTAGCTGCGGCATTTTCATTCATTTATGCAAAACGCGAAGCATTCTCCATCGCCAGCTCCATTTCGCTGCCAAAAATTTGCTTATTCAAATTTAAACGCTTTTAGTCCAGTCCAGGAAACTGGGTCAATTAACGATGTCAACGTCAAAATGATGCACATTTTGCCGACCTCCAGTCCGCTTACAAAATTCACTGGATGGCATAAACTTCCGCATAAATTTCCACCAAGAGAGATAGAGATTGACTGCAACGAGAAAAACTCAATGAGAGATAAAAAAAAGGAAATTTCAGACGCGGCATAAATTAAAAATACACTTTTTACTCGGCCACCGACAAACCAGCGAAAAAGTATTTTGACTATGACTGTCATAATCAGTGGAAGTATGAAAAAGGGAGCCGAAAACTTTCAGAAGAGCCAGGCAAACATTTAACCCTCAAAATTCTACCTGCCTCCAAACTCACCGGAAGACGATTAGTAGAATTACTGATTTACATTGGCCAGGTGTTCAGGTTTTTGGCCATAAAATTCCATAAATTTCAGGTAGACCAGGTTCATGGTTGTTTAAATGTGGTAGCTTATTAAGGCTTTTGATAGGAAAATTAAACGACCTTGAATAAGAACTTGAAAATATGCATCAAACGGTATAAATGAGTGATATTAGTTTGGAAAGCTGAATAGTTTTTGATGGTGATAACGATGACATTCTAATTAGTTGATATGAAAAAAGTTGACAAACTAAAAAGAGCTAATAAACATTAAATCACGTGCCATTCTGGATGTTTTTTTTTACCTGTTTAAGCAAGGCAAATCTTTTTTAATGCGAGTCCCCCTTAAAAGTTTTTAATATTTTCTTGCTTGCATTTTGTTTGTTACTTCTTTAAAAGTTCAAACACAAAGTTTTGCCTCGTCGCAGAAGGATGGCTATAATGTTGTGAAAAACGTAGGCAGTCTTGTCATTTTCTTCATTCTAACTTATCCCCGTTGAACTGAGCTGAACTCAACTGATGGTCGGCAATTGACGGATGACAGGTCAGACAGCAAATCAGTTTAATATATAAGTTTCAGCCGTAGCAGATTTATTGTAACAGACACTTTGAGTGCATAATTGAATTAAAAGTTTTCTGCTCCGCACTTGTATCTCGGTTTTTATTTCCTTAGAAAGTGATACAAATTGTTGGTTTACATTTATTATATAATTGGCCAGGTGAATTAACGTGCTGTAAGCATTTTTAAAAATATTCCAGCCAATAAAGTTATTAAAAATAATAAAATATATGTAATAAGCTGATGGTTTCGTCTGCTTTAAATACAAAACATGTTTCACCAGTTTTCGTTATGTAAGATAACGCGTCTGCCTCAAATTTGTTTTGAAGATCAACAACAAACTGGCTTTCTATTTATACTGAGTAAGTATAATTTCTGAGAATTTTTCCGCTTATAAGCCTATTAAATTTGGGTTTTTAATAATAACACTCACACTTGTACTATTAAGTGCCCTTGTATAGTTAAGTATAGCAGAGTTCCTTTGTTTTGTAAATGGTAATAAATACTTATATACTATTTATATTCTTTTAAATGAAGTGCTAAATCTAGATTAACAATGACCAAACCAGATCTTAAAATGTGCTAACCACTGAGCAAGCTAATAACCGATATGAGTCAGTGGGTTGGCCAAAAACGAAACCGACAACATTGATGACATTTAAATAACAACCAGTTGCGTCGACTGTTTACCCTTAGATTTTAATTAAGTCAAACAAACAAACAAAACAAAATCCCCAACTTCCCGCGATGAAAAGCCTTACGAAATCGGACAAACGAAAGATGAATGGAGAGCCCCACTTGAGATGGTGCTTCCCATCTAGACTTGGCCACTTGTCCATCGATCTGTTTTGGTGTGCCAGCCAAAGAAACTTGAATGTTTTGCGCATTTGAATATAGTCGTCCGGAGAAAGCCCATCCTGAACCGGCTGGCCACTTCAGACTTTCCCCCTTCGTCCATACATTTGGTGGGGTGTTTGCCAAAAAGTTTGCCTCTGTTTCTGTTGCCTAATAGGTTTTGGTTATTATTATGGAGCAGCTTTATTGTTGTTGCTCATAGCGCTTAGCCAGACAGTTAATACGAATCGCTCTGCTCGTTGTATTCATTTCAGTTCTGGCGCAACACTCACAACTTTGATGTTCCGCGCCCAGTCGAACCACTTCTACTTTTATTCGCTCCCCCATTGCCAGTCGATAAGTTGCGAATCATATAAATTGACCGGCCGCAGATCAGAGACTTCGTAGAATCCATCGAAACTTTGCCGGTGATTAGTAGCAGAAGTTTCCTCGAAAATGCGCACATTTGTTTGCCTTGCCCTGGCGACCATTCTCCTGGTCGCCGGCTCATCAGCAGCCACATATGATCCTGTGGCGGCGCAACTTCTGGATGTGGATGCAGGTGTCCAGGCTCCGGTGGCAGAACGTCAAGCTCGCCAGTTTGGCGGTGGCTTTGGAGGACGTCCAGGCGGCGGCTTTGGCGGTCCGGGAGGCGGTTTTGGAGGACGTCCAGGCGGCGGATTCGGAGGTCCTGGCGGCGGATTCGGAGGTCCTGGCGGCGGATTCGGAGGTCCAGGCGGCGGATTCGGAGGTCCTGGCGGTGGATTCGGAGGTCAAGGAGGTTTCGGAGGCGGTGGCTTTGGAGGACGTCCAGGTGGCGGCTTTGGCGGTCCGGGAGGCGGCTTCGGAGGACCAGGCGGTTTTCCAGGCTAAACACCAAGCAGCAATCATCTGTGACTGACTTAGCATAAGCCTCTAGAAATAGACTTTGAAATCAAAGTGCAATCAAGCACGCTCTAATTAAGTTCGAAATACATTTGCCCCTCGTCTTTGATTCACTTAATTTCCTTGTCATTTGCATGGCTTTCAGTGATTGGCATAGGTCTTCAAGCTTAAATGTTGTTTGTGAATGCACTAGAAAAAATGTAAAAGGAAACAGTATGATATTAAGCAATCAAAGCTAAATTAAGAAGCTGGTTAAAAGTATGCTACAGTATTTATACTCTAGAGGCTTTAAAGTTTAAACTTCCAGTCTTTTAATCTGGCAGATCTATTTAAAGTACAAGTACCAAGTATACGTATAAAAATGAAGATAAATTTGATCATTTTTTTCTTGGCCTGTAAATCAGCATTTAATTCGTTCGTTCACGGTTTGTTTGCTTTTTCCTACTTATAACAAAGCAGTCCATTGAAACTTTGCTTCGGCTGCTGCCACTGGCGTTTGCTATCTAACTTGCCAATCGCGTTGGATGGCGAAAGTCGTTTAAGATTAAACGCTTGCTGTAAAATTTCCCCTTTGACAAGCGCCCTCTTTTATTGTTAAAAAATTAACTTGGCTTTAAATTTACGCCTTTTGTTATCCCTTGACCTCTGCGAAAAGTGAAGCCAACCAACCAACCCAACCACCCAACCATTCCAAAGGCCCACCCACTCATACAAGGGTCATACGCCAACATTGATAAAAGTTTTCGTTTTTTTCTCGTTGCCCCATCACTTTTTTTTTCATTTTTTCTGGCTCGTGAAAAATTTCTTGTTACTAGAACGCAGTCTTGTAAAAGGCTTTGTTAGTCTACACTTTCACGGTATACTTTGGGAACTTTGTTAAAAGTGGACTTTTCCCTTTTTTTTTCCCAGCGCTTTAATGACTTTGCATAGTTGGGGTTTAAGGAATTTAACAGCTTAAGATTAAGAGTTTTAGTGCAAATAAACTAAAAATTTAGTTGGATAAACTGCTAGTTACACAATTGAAGAGTCATTTTAAAGCTAAGATATTTTGCAGTTATGATGCCTTGTTAAATATTTAAAAAATTGAAAAACAGTTTTTATGTAACTTTTACAGTTACTGCACAACTTCAGCTTTTAGAGTATTGCCATTTCGATGATTTCCTGTTTACTACGACTCCCTCTTCTTTTTGGCCATTTTGGCGGAGCCGCTCTTATCGAAATCGTGTCTCAATAAATCTACGGCACCTTCGGATACACAACCGCCCACTTTTCCGATGGACCGCCCACCCGGGAGGGGGGTGGCAACGCCCAAGCAGCTGGCTGCAAGCGATGGGAAAATGCGGGAAAAGTGGGCCGAGGGCCGGAAAAGCCGTTCGAACTGATTATCCTTGTTGACCGTCGCGGCAGCAGCCGCAGCTGATTGATTTGTTATTGAAAATATTAGGCCTGGACCAGAAGGGAAAATCGAGATGCCAGAAAAAGATGGAGAATTGTGAGAAGGGGCGTGACGTGAAAAACGTGCTGTGCGTTTGGATACGCTTGAAACTTTTATAACTTTATGAGGGCGTTGTAATTTGATATCGCAAAGTTTTTTATTGCCTTTTATAGCCTTATAATTTGGCCGCGATGTTGTTACTACCGCTGCTGTTGCTTATGTTGTTATTGCTGGTGTCGCCACAAGAGAGATGCTGAGCCCGATTTGTTGGCCCACCGGGCGTATACTTGTTGTTTGTGGCGGCTTTTTCGTTTACACGTTATTTATGGCTTATAAATACGTATCGTTTTCGGTTGGCAAAGGGAGGGGATGGCATGTCGCTTGGGGCGGCATTTCTGAATTGTAAACAACTCACATGTGGCCCGCACTTAAGAAATCTCTTAATGAGCATTAGATGTCGGCAAATGAAATTACCCATATGTGCAACTTGTGTTTGTGTTGGTAATTGGATTTGAGACGCCATACCTTTTCTGCTCCCGTCATCCAAATGACGGCACATTTTGATTCGAGATTTGTGATTGGTTCTAATTAAATTTTCAGGTAAGCTTTCTAAGTAATTCAAAGAATAGCAGAGTACCACAGAGAATATCACAAGATACAGATATTATTATTGCTTTTTTTAGAAATATTATCAATTTACGTGGTAAAACGATGATTTCATCTTAAATACTTAGTTATTTATACCTGTTACTCATGGAACAGGAAAGTATATATCATTATTATGCTCTTGATTAGGGTTATCACAATTAATGTTAATTTTAGTTTTATTCGGAAGTTTTAAAGCATTCAATGCTCATAAGCACTTGATCAGCGTTTAATTTTAAAATTTTTATAGAATATTAAAGCTAGCTTATTTAGCTCTTACTAATTGAGCAATACTTTATAATTCGGAAACTTATAAATTGGCTTATAAAGTTTGTTATTCTCATTTTCATAGAACATAATTGGTAGCGAATGAGTTGAGAAAATGAGTGGGTAAAACCCAAAACAGGTTGCTCGAGCTGCGTAGAAATGATGTTTTTATTTTCTTTCTTTTTTTCACCCAGTTGTTTACAATTTCAGCTGGGGGGCTCTGGAAGTCGGGGGTTTTCTTCGCCATTTGATTATGCTCAGGAAATTTAATTGCTGGAGGTCGTCGGCACACAGAACTTGTTTAGAACTCCACCGTCATCGCGGTCAGGTCGAAAGCTATATAAAGAGACCAGGCGGGGGATCAGCTCGAATATAGTTAGAACATTGGGTGAACAAGACAACGGAGACGGAACGATGCGCATTTACCACCTGAATCTATTAGTGCTAAGTGCCGGCCTACTGGTCCTGCTGGCAAAGTCGGGGACCACGGCCCCCCAGGCGGATGAGGATGTACAGCAACTGACTCTGGCGGATGTAAATCAGGCGGAGGAGCAGCAGGAGATGCCGGCTGTTCGCCTGGCCAGGCAATTTGGATTCGGCCGTGGAGGATTCGGCAGAGGACGCGGCGGATTTGGCGGAAGGCGAGGCGGCGGTGGATTCCGGAGACCCGGTTTCGGTGGCGGTGGATTCGGTAGATTCTACCCACCGCCACCGCCCTTCTTCGGCGGCCCCTTCTACGGCTAGGTGTTATTAATTTAATGTGCATATATGTGATACGCACAGACCAGGATTAGCTACTAATAAATCAACACGAGCTGCTGCTCTCATTATCCTACCAAGTGCAGAACCAGTTTTTATGGGGGAAGCACTCTTTTTTTTATATATATCCATGGCAAGAAGTGCTCAGCTGTATTAAATATTATGGGCGTTAAACGAAAGCGGTATATGAAAATCTCTGGAAGTGTTTATATTATAACAAGAGCACTTTATCTGCGGCCAAGTTTAAATATTAAATTTATAACTCTTTTTAAAAAGACAAATTTAGATTTCTAATGATAAGTTGCAAACTGGCAGAGCTTTGAAATAAATCAAAAGAAGTCGCTTCTGTAATTGCCAAAAACAAGTATTTGTTTACTCTGCTTAAGACGGATAATTCCCATAAATAGAGCTGCTTGCATTTAAAAAATGTTATATTAATAAATGGAATTAAGATGAGTACACTTCGTTGCTGCATTGTTATACTTTTGGGTGCTCTGATTGTTGAAGTTGCAGTGGCTGGAAACCATAAGTCGCAGGATGAAAAGGATGAACATCATTTCCAGCCCGATGAAGTAAAAAGTTCAGATGAAGCTATAGAACGGATACGACGTCAGATTGGAGCTTTTGGAATTGGAGCTGGATTTTATGGAGGAAGGAATGTTGGTTCAATCGGTAATCCTTATTATGGGGCTCCATATGGAAATCTCTACTTTGTGCAACCTTACGGGCACTACTTCCATGATCGCAGATTTGGAGCCAACTACGGTTTCGGTGGACATTTCTACGGTCGCTAGACAAATGTTGTGCTCAACGTCAGTCAATGTCTACTTAATAAAGTTAAACATTAAAATATATAAGCACTGTGGCTAAAAAGGGTTGATCGGAGTGGGTGGATTTGCCCAAGGGCGAAGCTGAAATTATAAAAATTTCATTTCAAATCACGTTGAGTGACATGCAGACTGAGCACAGGACAAGAAAACTTAATCAGCGATGTTAACGATGTCAGGCTGCGGGAAACAGGATGTCATTCTGTACCATCAAATGGCTCCATTCCGGGTCGCGTACTCGTATTTTATTCCGTTCTCTACTTTCTTTATCCTTAATTTTCTTCTTTTTTTTGTTCGTTTTATTTTCTAATTCATATGCGTTTCAAGTTTTAATTACGTGGGAAAAAAGCGAATGAACAAACGAGCGGGTGCCATCCAGGGACCAAAGCCAGGCAGGACCACGGCCAGGACTTCTTCTGGCTCCTTCTTGGCTTGACTGACAGACAGGAGCCGCAGCAGAAGAGCGCAGCTCAACATGAAAATAACAAAATACGCCCAATCAGACCAGCCAGAAATGGAAACGAGACGATACACACACAGGGTAGATGGACGACCAGACCTAGAGACAGACGGCTACAGCCACAAAAAAGGGCAAAAAAATTAAGTAGCGAAATCAGCGGGTGAAATGAAAATAAAAAAAAATATAAAAAAAAACAGAACAAAACGAAGTAAAATAAAAACAGAAGGAAGAAGAGGAGCCCCCCAGAACAACACAAACAAAACAGGATAAAGGCGTTGCATGCCAAGGATAATCCGTGCAGCACTCGTACAGAGACGAAACCCGCGACTGACAGAGTCGGAAGAAAAATGGTAGCACGCAAAAATTGTGAACTCACTTGACGTGGCTCATTCTGGCTGAGCTGGTGCTGTTGCACACTATGAAAAATCTTAATTATTATCAGGCAGGCCAATCTGACATAATGCGGCAGGCAATATGGTTGGTCTATTGCAAAATTGAATGTCTAGACCAATTATTAAAGTTTTAGCTCACTAAAAGAAAATTGTTAAGCTAATTTATGGCTTAATCTGAATACATTTGTTAAGCGTGCCATTAAAAGTGATAACAAATATATAGAGCTCAATATTTTAATCATTTAAGAAATAAATTAATACAATTTTTTAAATAAATTATAAATACCAAATCATATTTAAGCTATAGGTAACTTTTAGAAGAAGGGAGTTGACTTTGAAAACTCCCGTTTTCGAAGCCTTCAAAGCCTTAAAAAATTTGAAAAATAAATTATTTTTTCCAGTGCTTCCCCCTCCTTGAGCAACCGTTTTCCACCCACTGCCAAATGGCATGACGACGCTGTTTGGTGTTGACGTGTCTGTGGGTGGAATGGGTGGTCATCGCTTGTTAGCTGCGTGTGGCGGCCAAATCAGCGCTCCTTTCGTTCCGTGGCCTGGCCAGAAGATGTGGCCATAAGCATAAATATGCACGAGCCGCTGGCAACAGCAGCTGGCCAAATTGCCCTGTGCGTGCGTGCGTATTAAAAGGAGGCGAATCTCCTGCCAAAAAAAAAAGAAAAATAAAAAATAAAATACGAGAATAAATATCGCAGTAATTAACAATTACAATGATGCGAACAAATTCTGTTGGCCAGCTCAGCTCAGTTCAGCTAGACCAGGCCCTAACGCTTGGCTGCCTGGTTAACGGACTGCTTGAGTGACTGACAGTTGCTATCAGAATGTGGATGCCCGTCCTGTCCGTCCGTTTGTCCCTCTGTCCGTCCTTCCGGCTATCTGTCCGTCCGTCTGCGGTTTGGCTCCCTTTTGCTGTTACTCCGTAATGCTGACATTCCCACAGAAGCTTTGGCTACATCGAACAGTGTGAAATAACAATGGGAATAGAATAGGGTAATAACAATATACCCAGCAGTTTGCAACAATTAAGAACAAGGATAGATACATTTTATAGATATTTTCCGAGTTTTTATTTTACTTTTTTTTTAATTATTATATTATTTAAGGTGATTATTAGGTGTTATCTAATATAATCTGATCACAGATAATTTTATTCTTGATTTAATACATTAGTTCTTATATTTCAATATAATGTCCACCTTCATAAGTATTATTTTTATATTATTTTTTTTTGTTCAATTTCATAGTTTTTCAATAAGCTTACCATTCCTTTTCTGAATGAATCGCGTCAGCGTATTATTTCTTCGGTTTGCTGAACTCCCTTCGTTCACTTTTGATATGTTTACGCTTGAATAAATACAAATATTGCCATTATCTGAGTTGTATTTATTTTTCAGCACATTTTAGACGCTTACCTATTGATTTGTTTGCTGCGTCATTCAAGTATTTTAACCAACAACTAGATTACATTTTATTGCGTTTGCTGTATGAGTATTCGAGCTGCAACCATAAGACAATTATAATGACTTTTGGAATGCGGTATTTGTACAAATTCCATTTATTTTGGGCTTGCATAATCGTTATTTTGTGCAAAAATAATAAACGATTTTAATCAGCTTTCCCTTAAATCATTAGCGGGATGATCAAATTAGTTCGGAATGGATTATATGTTATAAAATTTGTATATAATGCGACAAATAAATGAACTTTTTAGCGAAAATCCACATTAAATGAAAGCGTGTTTTAATAAACTTTAATTCGCGCGGAGCGACAGGAATATCAGATACATTAGCCATCATGGGGGAAAAGCACTCTGTGCAACCATTCCACAACCTCAACACACTTTGGCCAGATTAAGGATGATTTTATTTTGGTTTCGTTGTGTGCACTCCCGCCTACCCTGTTTAATTGTATTTGTGGCTATGGAAAACACACACACACTGGGGAACGCAAACACAAATACGCGCGCACAGATGGGGCATGTAGGCACATCCTGCCGCAAAGTTTCGCTGTTGAAAAATCTAAGAAAAAATCCCTAATTAAACAGTTTGTCAGTAATGCAAATAAACTTTGCTAAACTTTTGCCCACAGTCAACGAAACGAGCGCGTTTCGTTTCCTTTTCCCTCAGTTTGTTGCTTATTGTTCCTCGCTTTCTTACTTATTTCGAATTCGCCCCTCTTCCACCACGATTTCATCATTATTTTCTTTATTTTTGGTCAAGCACACAAAAATGTAATTATTAAAAAATTATGCTAAACACGCAATAAAAAGTTGGTAGGAGAAGAAAAAATACAAAAATTAACGAAGAAACCGACGACAGGACAGTGCACAAGGCAAAAAAAATATTTAAAAAAAGTGTATTTCTAAAAGGCAAGCGGTCAAATTTATAAATTTGTAAATTTTGTGTTCTTTTTGTTAAACTTGTTGTGTTCATTTTACGTTTTGTTTTGTTACCCGCCCGCATGATGGAAAGAAGGAAAGTATAAAAGAAAAGCGAGGCTGCCAACAATAGCAAAATTAACAATTGTTAATTTGAAAATTGCACACAAATGCGTAATGCGAAAGTTTTTGCGCTCCGCCGGCGGACGGCAGCAACGCGCAGTCCCTCACAGAAAATTCCGACCGGTCCCGAACCCGGACCTCAATTCCGGATCCCGCCAGACTCGGCTTGGCCACTTGTTAAGTGTTAATGAAATAATTATGCCAACTTTGCCCGCGTCCAACCACTACCAACACCACCAGCCGCACATGGCCCATTTTGCGCCCACTATGTATACAAACACTTAAAGAAAATATGCAGTCTTATAAAACGGATTAGGAAGTTTCAAAGTTTTAGGAAAATATCATGAGCTATAGCAAAAATAAGTGCTATAGCTGTAATACAAGTGAGGCGGCACTTTAAACATTTGAGTTACTAAATAATTAATTAAATATGAACTCATCTCAACACTTCACACAAAATGAGTGGTGATGATATTTAATATTTAAATACATCATACACTTGACTTGTGTATATACTTACTTAAATATTTGAAATGAATAAATTGTCCCGCAGTGTGCTTTAAATGTTTATAAACTGTAGAACTTACCAATTAGCATAAATATAAAAAACTTAATAAATATGGTTAAGACAACTACGATTGTTAAAGTTAGTTAGTTGGTTCGAAGTATTGTAAGAGTTCCTTAAAAATTCAAGTTGTTTACTGGATACAGGAAGTTGCGTAATTGCTTTGAACCTAGGGTATGCCTACACTGTATTGTCCAAATACGAAATTTTTTTCTTTTTTTTCATCAGTGTCGAAATGACACTCCCCACTGGGGAGCCTGTGGGTCAGGCCGCCCTGCAGCCACTTCAGTTTTATTGTTCCCCTCCGCATCAAGTTGCGAACAATGAAGTGTGAGCTGGACTGTGCCCTCGGCACCGTGATCCTGCCCTCTTGGCTCCCTAGCTCCCTGGCTCCTTTCTCCCTGCTCATTGCTTTTTTTTAATTCGATAAACTGCCCTCGGAAGACTCGCAGCGACCTTGGTTTTGTGGCGCCCGAAAGCCTAAAAGCAGGCAGCGCTTTTGTGCCGCAGAGGCTTTCAAACGCCTAAGCCGCTTAATTACAACGAGTCGGGGGCACCAGAGTTTGCCAGCTATTTGCTTAAGACGCGAAAATGTGATTAACAAGTGTGAAAAGCCGCCCGGTTCTCCCCACACTTTTTTCTCCATACTTTTTGTTTTTTTTTCTGTTTCTGCATGTCTTGTTTCCCAGTTTCTTAGCGAGTTTGGTTGGAGTTTTATTTTGCTTGAATAACTTTAATTGATTTAGTTTGGCAGTGTGTGGGTGTTTTTTTTTTGTTCTCAGGGTGGCAAAGGTGGGATGATTTCAATTACTTAAAAATTAGAAGAACTTTTGGCGCAGAGACTCTCTCTATCCAATTTCCAAGTCTCGCAAATACATAATTTACCTCAAATCAGAAATGCTTTCTAACTGACTTTGGTAAAATACAATGTAATTGCTGTTTATAAAGACTTTAATATTGCCAACACTTTACCGCCGAATGTAAACCCGTATGAGTGCAAAATTGATTGAATTTAGCCTTTTAAATGGGCTTAACTTGCCGCTGACAAAGGACAAAGTTGCCAAAGGATTGTCGTAGTTTTTGTTGGCCGCACCAGATGCATCATTATCAAGCCGAATGACAGGTGTGCGCTTGCCAATTTGGGCCACCTCTAATTGAATTTAGTCAACTCCGGTTCTCCGTGTCTTCACGTTTGTCTGTTTCCTCGACTTCCCACGACTTGGCCTGGCTTTTTCATTGGGGGATCGTGGCTGGAAGGGGGGTTGCAACGGAATGAGCCGAAAAACTTTCCTGCCCTGTCATTGTAATACACACCTCGACGAGCCTTGGCTGTTGGCGTAGTGTGTGTAGTAGTGGCTTCTGGAGCCACAGCTCCTGGCCTCAGCTCCTCCAGCTCCATTGTTAAGTTTGTAGTTGCTGCCGTGTCGAGCAAATCCCAAGCAAGTTGTCTCACTGTGCCGACTTCGCTTCGCTTCGCCTCGCCATCGACGCCACCACCGCCGCCAAACAATTAACGTTAATGGATCATGGTAACTTTTTCGCCTCTTTGCCATTGTGAAATCCCAGCGGTGCGTGTAAACTGGCAAAAGTGGGGAAAGCAAACTACCATCAGCCAGCGAGCTCAGGGCGAGCCATCAAAGATGTCTGCTGCTCCCAGCCCGCTCCTTTCCAGCTTAGGCCACCTACTTTCAGCTGCTTAAGCTGCAGCGCAGGATTCTGCTTTACCTACACTGCAACAAAGGATAGTTCTCAAGGATTAGTGGATACAAAACTATTAAAATGAAAGAGTTGGTAAGCTAAAACCAATTAGATATGCCAATCTATTAGCTTGCAGATAAGTGAAATGAGTGAAAGATATATGCTGATATATTGATTCTAATCAAATAGGGACTTTGAATCCTTTGCTTCTTTTAAATATCGAATTTATTGATTTAAGTAGTAATGTTTTCCCCAGTGAATCCTCCAGTGTCCTTCCAGCAGCCTTGTCAGGACGCTATCTGTGATAGACAAGGCTGGCTGCGCTCCTTTCGACACCGTCGCCAGCCGGTTTTGGCCAAGTTTTCTGCTGTCTTTTGCTGTTTTGCGTGCTCTTGCTGCGACTCCGTTGGCAAACTTTTCCTCCTACTTTTCACTTTTTCTTTTTGGCCCTCCTTACTTTTCCTTTACTTTTCGATTTGCGGGTGGGCGGCGAAGAGGATGGGGTATGATACGATGCGAAAGAGATGGAGCTACTAGCTGTGAGTTGCGAGCAGCGCGCGCAACTTTTAACACACTCAAGTGTCGTAATTTTGGCTGATTTTTCGCACACAAAACAATATTAATGCTGGTAGTTGCATGGGGCGCGCGGGATCGACGGAAAAGCCTCCATCTACACCGCCACCCACCGCAGAAAAAAAGTTAAATGAAAAGTTTTGCTTGCGCTGCAAACACGTCGCTTTTCCTCAGCCGCTTTTGCCAATGCGTCTGACTTTCGGGCTGTGAGTCGAGTTTTCCGCCGCACAGTAGGTGAGTGTGCAGGAGTGAGTGTGTGTATACATATGTAAGTAGGCTCCGCTTGGCAAATACCAGAGTATGTGCGTTTCAGTGCGAGTGTGTATGTGTGTGTGTGTGTGCACGTCGCACCAAACTATTGAGCAAGTTTTCAACAAGCCGCCTTGCCGTGAATAGGCAGCGATTTTTCTCTGGCCAAAACTAGCAACATCGCACCGTGGTTTTGGCCACTTTAAATCATTAACCGTTTAGAAGAACTGCAAAGAAACTCAAAATAACTCAATAACGTATACTCATTACTTCAAAAAATCAAGTATACGCTTAGTTGTCCCCGTCGTGTAAAAAGTGCATTATTTTGTCACCAGCCAGTTTCTATAAAACTAAAGTGTCCAGATATTCATTTAGCTGCCGTGTTTGAACAAACTCAAGTTCATTAGAATTTAATAGGCCATAATTTAGACCACTGTACTAAGCAGCTAAACTCAAGAGGGGGGTAAAAGCGGAAGTCGCATCGTCAGGCACGAGAGAACCGCTCAAGAGGGGCAGGAAATGTGTGGGGCGATGGGTTGGTGCGTTGAGGTGACTGGGCGGATGTTGGCAGAAAAAAGTTTGGGCTCAGCTTAAAAGTTATTAGCGTTTTTGGGGCGGCTCAGGGGCAGAAAAAGAGCTGAATGAGAATCAGAAACCAGCGCATCTACGCAGGCAACCAGAAAGCACTTTCAGTTCGGTATGTGGTGCGTATGCACGGTGCGAAAAAATGGGTAAATTGTTGCATAGTTGTTAAATAAAATGAAAACTGTGGACTTGTTAAAAAATAAATCTCTATCTTAATGATTCAACCTGCAATAAGACTTCTCACTTAATACTTGGATACTTTTGGAAGGAATGTATAAAAAACATTTATACATTTTTTTACAAGCTGATTTCTTTGATGAGCATAAATTCCAGACAGTCAAGAACAACCTAATTTTTTATCACTTAGCTGTTGAACGAAATAAATTTATATAATTCAAATATTTTTCTCTCTGTGCGTGTATGTGTGTGCGCCCCCTTTTTGTAAGTGGTAGTTGAGGTGAGCAGCCGAAAAATGCGACCGTGCTATACGGATTGAGGGGGCGGTGGGGGGCGTGGCAGCGAAGTCAGCTTGGTCCTGGTATTCATATTTGTGTTTGAGGCTTAGTACGTTATTAAGTTGTTACGTTTGGCCTGCTACAAGCAAAAACAGCAACATTAGCACCACCAACTGAACGCAGCGGGTGGTTTGGGTGGTGCGGTGGTTGGGTGCTTTGAGTGGTTTGGGTAGTCGCGTGGGTCTCGCGCTCAACTCTCAAAGGTATTGCGTGATATTTCAATTTGTTTTTAGTTGTAAGTGGCTTAAAATGATTTAATAACTCATCAAGGGATTTGCTTGTTGTTAGGTATTTACTTTAGTTTTCGTTGCCGCTGCTATTTCACATTTTCCTGCTGATTTTCCCGCTGCTACTACTGCTACTATTTGCGCGGGTTTACCTCAGACTATGGCTTGGGTCTACAGGGTTTTGGGCTTGGGATTGGGATTTAGTTTCGCTTTTTTGGGTTTTCTGCCTCCGCAGGATCGACTTATGGCATGCGAAAGTTTTTAAGTAGTTTTGTCGTTTCATATTAACGAAGTTTCGTATTAGTTTTGCGCTTTTTCGCTTCTTCACCATCATTAATACAAATAGCAAACTAAACTCTGAATATTTGTGTATGGTTGGGGTTTGAGGTTTTCATTTTGTTTTTTTTTAGCTGCCAGCAACTATGTGCTTTCAACGCCCCCATAACCTCGGAAAACCCCCCAAATGCGATGTTTGCCGTTATAATGAGCAAAATGTATTATGCATGTTAGCGTTTGTGCGTACAAGTGTGCTTTTGTGTGTGTGCACATAGTTTTGCGGCAGCTGTGTAAATATTTTAAATGCCGCTTTAGACCTAAATGCACCCCAGGGAAGCCGCCAGCCACTGTTGACAAGTTCGCTTTTTTCCCGTCAGATCTGACTTACGTTTAATTAAATAACGCACAAAAGGAGGCATTTCTTTTAACATACGTGGATATTTCAAAACCATAGGGTTGCTTTGTAAGATATAAATTAATGACTAGTTAATAAAAAATGAATTAACACAAAAGATATGTATACATCTGATCTGATTGATTCCCATTAAAATACCTTTTTTTGACAACACTGTCGCTAGCATTTTCTACTATTTTTCTCAGCCTCATCATGACTTAAAATTGGGTGTCTTTCTATGTTTGCATTATGTATCTGAGGTTATATGGCTATACCCAAGGATGGGGTATATTGTATTCCTGTGAATTTACGGAAAAGGTTAAACTTCATTGGAAATCCAATTTATTTTTAACTGTAAGAAGATTGGCCCCAGTGCGATTAAAGCAAAGTAACCGTAAATTTTAAACAAGAAACAGAAAAGTATGGAATTTAGTAAAAAATATTATATTATTATTAACACAAAACGTTATATTCTGTAAAAGAAACTAGCCAACCGATACTAAAATATTCGTTATTCAATTCAAAAATCTGTATTCGCTTCCTTGCATTATTTTTTATGTAAAAAAAAAGGAAAATAAAAGTACAATGTTAAAACCAAGACATACATTTCTGCTAATTGTATTGGTCTAATCTGATCGCAATGCCATTACACCCCATTAAAAGCATGGGCGAATGGGTTTCTTAACTTTTAACCACTATGATTAAGGAGTTGCGAACGGCATACAAATTAAATTAAAAACTTTCCCTCCACTAACAAAGCCATTAAACAAAGCCAACAACAAAGTTGAAATGAAGGTATTCTGTAGTCGAAAAGTGTTAAATTCAGCGTTTTTCGCATGAACACAATATTCGTTTGCCAGGGGTGAGAGAGTCCGTTTGGCAAATTTAAAATGTGCACGAATTAAGCCAAATCAATTTCGAACCAACAAATTGTATAGGTTGTTTTGCGGGTAGGGTCACTCGAATCCCTAGTCCTTAACCGTAGTTTTTCCCCATCCCCCCCAAACGCATTGTAACCAGTCACGTAGCACAAATGTATCGAGGGGGCTGGACACCGACAGTAAACTACTGACCAAAGAGGCAGGACCACCACCGAAAGCAACTGAAATGGACGCGTAGACGGACAGACAAACGGACACAGTTACGGACAAACGGTCAGAATTACGGACACAAGGACCAGCGGACAGTTGGACACTTGGGAAAGCATTCCGTCCGACTTGTGAGAGCCCAAGGAAAACACCAAAAGTAGTTTGTACGTGTGTGTGCGGGGTAAGCAACGTAAAATTTGACAAGTTGTGAAATTCTCTGGCAGCCACAGAGCGCACAAAACAAAGTTTTGGTATTCTTTGTATATTTCTATGCCAAAAATTCAATACGGCTAATTACCCAGCATCGCAACCATCCATTGCACAGTGGGCTGCTTAGTTAGTGAATTTTAGTATCTTAAGCTGCTCATTGGGAATTCGTATGTAAAATATTCAATTAGGCTGATGTCTTTTATTTATCGCTATTGCCTTTGTTTGCTAGTTGTACCTACTCGATGGTATACACTCAAAACGATATCGATTCCAATTCAAATATCAATTACATGCAGCTTTTTGAAATGCCAATTTCAATGCTGGTTGGTGACCCAATTTTCATTGAAACTGCTCCACTTATTGACCATTGTGCGATCCCTTGACTCCAGGGACCGTATCTATATGAATGCTTTGGTGTATTAGAACACTGAGGAAATATGGGGGTTAAATTCTGCGCGGCCTAAAAACTGTCTTTAATATATATACAGAGAAATCAAAAGTTTGGTTATTCATATAATTAAAATTAAATCGTTTTTTTTTAAATGTTTAAATTTTTGTTTCTATAGATCTACATAGAATAACAATTAAAAGAAATATAAAATCTCTTTCATGCATTTTAGCCAAACTTTTAATTTGAACTCAACAACAATTCTATTCCTTATTTATTAACTTTTCTCCAATCTCTTAATGCATTTCATTGCTTCAAATTTATAGATTCACCAATAGGTGACTTTTCGAACTTTCTTATCTTGATTTTGTGGTAAAGTCTGGCATTTTCTGGCCGTGCACGTGAGTGTGTGTGTGATTCGAATGCAAGTTTTGGTCGTCGTCTTCATTGTTGGCTGTCCTCGTCCTGGGCGTCCTCGTCACAAAAGTTTCTCCTCCATGTGCCTGCTGGCGGCATGTGTTCAAGAGTTAAGTTGTGTCGAGTGTGACTGAAGGGGGCTATTCAAGGGGTATCCAAGGGGATCCAAGGGGATCCAAGGGGATCCAAGGGATCCGAGGGGCTCCGAGGGGTCGAAAGGGAGACGACACGAAGGTTGAGGGTCTGCGGTGTTCTTTGTGTGCTGACTGCACGAATTTAAAGCTGCCACACACTCTGCCAAACTGCTTTTTGACTTCTTGCAAGGGGGCAGGCAGCAGTCAGCTAACCAGCTGATTACTTTGGCATTTGTTTGGGCCCAACATTGCGGTAAGAAAAGGGGGAAGGAAAGCCCGACCGGGCATCCTTCGAGTCCTTGGAACGTGGAGCGACGTCTGCTGCTGCTGGGCGTCATGCTTTATTTATTGGCCGGCTACGATGTCATAAAAGTCATACAGAAAAGCAAAAAAAAAAAAGAAAATATGTGTAACCTTTTTGGGGGAAGCCCCAATATCGGGCGACACATTAGCCGACACTCTGGCTGCGAGACAGCGACAATGACATCGCAAAGTGCCCTGTCATAATAATAATAGCAACAACAGCCAAAACAACAACAGCAACAACAACACTGAAGCAACAACCATAACAATTAAGCTATATCAAATTGAAAAAGTTATTTTTTGTCTCACAACCTGCCATTACCGCGGCCGTATAAAAAAGATTAGCGGAGGTGGAGTCGCCAAATGATGATTAAGCAAATGCGCCTCAATGTGAGCATTTTAGATCAAAGATAGGTGCACTGAAAAAAATATGGGGGTGGAAAATATTCAGTAGAAATAGTACAGCTAATTACAATGGCTAGCTATTTTATATTTTAAAATTACTAACAAGTATAGTTAGTTTTTTAAACATGCAAAATTATATCAAACCTGTTTCTTTTTCTACAGATACAGATTTCGGTATTCAAATCATTACATTTTGTTAAATATGTTATTTATTTACTTTTTTTTTTTACTTTTTATTACTTTTCAATTGTTTTCTCTGCACAGTCGTTTACACATCAACATATTCACGTTTACGCTTCACAATGGCTTTGCCCTTAGCCGAGTTTTATGACTAGCAAACCGTAAATCAACGCTAATTAAATAAAAAATTGCTGAGCTATGGGAAAAAGGAATGGGCTAATTGACACGGCCCTTAGTTCGTTTACCAATATTAATACAAACTTTCCCATTAGGTTCCATAATACGGTCGAGCAAATGTCAAAACCGACTTCTTTTTTTTTGTTAATAGCGAATGCCCGTTTGTCCGAGTCCTGAGTCCTTTTACTTTTTTTTGTTCCCTTTGTAGAAGTCGCGCCAGAGTCCTGGAAACAATACGAATTTAATAAAGCGCATGAGTTGCATACAGCGATTGGAATTGGGAGCACTAATGAAAGAGTTAATTGAATTTTGTGCGCATGTGTCCACAAAAGTATTGGTTGCAAGCGGCGACTGCAAATATGATTATAATTATTAATTAAATCTGTATTGTGTTGCATTCCGCGGTGGTTTTTCCTTTTAAAATCTCACTCTTTCTCGCGCTGACATCCAGCGACGACTTATCGTCGATCCGGAAAAGTGTGAAAAATGAAAAGGAATGCGGGTGGTTAAGGATTAATTGCAGTTCAACTGTTTTAATTGAGATGATTTATATATGGTTATGTGGCGAACGGAAAATGGTAGATGCACTTGCTTAATTAAAGTACTTGTATAATTTTAATTAAAAAGGTAATTTAACACCCGGGCTTAGATAAACGTGCGTGAAAATGTTGAACAACCAGTTGTGTTAATTTTTCAAGTTTTTTTAAATTGTGCTATATGTTGGTGGGGGAAGGGATTTCACGCTGCTGTGAACTTCTCCTGCACAGATCCTAAGCTTTAATCCTTTCAATTGTACACACACACACACACACAGATAGAACTCACAATTTCGCAGAATTCAATGAACACAATGGGTTCATTGCTTGAGGGTTTAACTGGCTCACATTTGCACTTCTTCCGGGCAACTTGAGGCATGGCACGTCATTGGGAATGGGTTTTCCTTTTGAGAGCGTATTCAAGGATTCTAGCTTATTATTCACAAGATGGTTGCTTGACCATTTCCTGGCCTGGCCAGCTCCATTGGCCGCCAGTCGTCGGAATCTCTTGGAATCTTCCAAGAATCTCGCTTCCCAATGCCTTTATCTATTTGAGTTAAGCTCTCCTGGCTGGGTTAAACTCGGTTTGAAATTTGACTTGCGTAAATTAATACATTGGCCTTGTTATTGGCCTCCTGTTGAACTCCGGCGGAAAATGGGTACCGCAACTATGCCTCATCCTTGCCCCAGTTACCATTACTTGGTATCTGCGGATGAGCTGGCTCTCTGGCTTTTTTGGGGGAAAAACTTCACTTGCCACCGAGCGAACCCTTATCAACTTTTGCCACTGCGTTCAGCTAACTTTGCTTATAAATTTCATTCGAGTCATTTGTTGACACACCCATACACACGCACTCAGCCACAGAAGTAGATAGAGATAGCAGGAGGGAAAGAAAGAGAGACAGAGAGTGAAACACCCATCGAACATAGATACGCACGCAGACAAATGCACACAATACAAAAGTCGCAAGTCGCGGAAATCGCGAAAAGTTGTTGAAGTTATCTGGGCAACGCAATTTCTTGTTCTCGTTCCGCTGCCATTGTTTATAGTTCGCCTTTGTATTTGCAAGTTTCGCCCGATGTGCAAATAGAATTAAA
>NC_046672.1:23182166-23222241 GCF_004382145.1 Drosophila mauritiana | reverse complement strand
TCTATTGATTTTGCGCTGGTGTGCATCATCCATAGAGTGTCCGTCTGTCACAATTTGTATTTCGATCACATCAATGTGATCTTGTCGTAGTGCCACCAGGTCCGGTTTATTAAGGCCGGATTCGCACTGCAGACTTGGTTCACAATGACCACGCAGCCTCTCTCCTCAAGTCCCCGCTTGATTCGATTTACTACGCAGTTGTGTCTAGCTACGCGCCTCCCATGCGATCGGTAACATTTTTGCATTATGTGGTTTGTTGTTTCGGGAGCGTCACATCCTGCACGACACTGTCGTTCCAATTCGTGCCTTCCCCTTGTAGTACGAGACTTCGTGGGTAGGGCATTTATCCGCAGACGAATACCGTCTATATATTCCTTTCCTGTTAGTAAACGCGTGGGTTGATTAACCCACCCGTGTTGCGGTCCCCAATGGCCCTATTCACGGAGTCCGCTACCATCAACTGAGAGGTACAATTTGTTCGCCCAATATTTTTCTATTGCCGGACGCGATAACAATTCATTTTGTTCTGCCAATAATCTATCTCGGGCCCGTTGTTTTTCGGCTTCGAGGAAAGAGCTGGCTACCTCGTTTTGCGTGAGGTGAGGCCATTTAATGTTACTCAATCGTCTTAGCCTTAACATTGGAGCTACCCATCTTAGTGATGAAATTCCGAGACCTCCACTTTTTGGGGGTGCATGAATGAATGCTATCGGCACATCCAGCGGAAGATTTAGCCATCTTCGCACATAATATCTTATTAGTTTGTCAGTTTTTCGTAGGACGCCTATCGTCACACTCCCAAGGGCTAACTTGTGATAGAGCTGTGGGATAAGGACAGTCCTAAGGGCGAACATCCTCTGTTGTGGTTTGAGGGGGCCTTTGTCAATCTTTGTAGCTTTGGACCAATGTCCTCGGCCGGATTGCATCGAACCCTCCCGGTTGCAGTGAAGTTGATGCCTAAGTACTTCCACTCGTCCGTTCGCTTCAGTGATGGAATCTCCCTTGAGCCTACGTAGAAGCTCTGTGCCTCTAGCACGGTACACTTCTGTTTCGGCTGGCCCTTAATGCCAACGGTAAAACATTTGTCGGCATTAAGTTTGAGGCCGACGAGAGATAGAAAATCCAGCGTTTTGTCCAACAATACTTGAAGTCCCATTCGAGTTTCAGCAAATAGTACCAAATCATCTGCAAACGCGGCCGCGTTAGTAATGGCATTTCCGACTTTGGTACCAATTTCGCTGGGTAGGTTTCTAAGTAACCTGTCCATTACCAAGTTAAATAGAATAGGAGACAAAGGGTCACCCTGCTTCACTCCTCTGGCAGGGACGAATTCCTCTGAACTCCAACCGTCCCCATTGAGACTGGTACCGCCACCCTCGTACGTATTCTGTACGTAGTCAACGAAGCCCTTTGGCGCACCATAAGCACGTAAGGTGTCATATATAGATGCATGCGATAAAGAATCGAATGCCTTGCTTACATCTAAATTTGCTATGTAGCAAGATCTAAAGTGCTTATGGCTATGCCTCAAGACTAAGTCAACTATCGTCGCATTATCGGCACATCCGTCGGTAGGTAAGAAGCCACGCTGGCGCGGGTCCCAATTGATTGATGAGTTCAACCGGGTTGCCAATATTGCATTTAGCTGTCTTACCAGGACTGAAGGCACCGATATTGGACGAAAGTCTTGCGGTCGCTTCGCCGTCACCGTCTTCGGGATGAAGACCAGTCGGATAGAGTGTGGTAGATTACCGCACCATAGAATTAGGTTCATTATTCGCAACATAATACCTGACGGCACCTCCCTGGCAGATTTTGGAGTTATCCCGTCAGGCCCCGGAGATGAAGATAATGAGATTCTTGACGCCCGAAGGTCATGCTCCGTAATAGCAGACCAAATCCTCTCAAGCGAGTGATCCATTTGTATCACTTCTCCACTGCAAGAGCTTGGGCTAGGCTGAGTCATTACTTCTCTCCAGTAGGGAACCATTACTTCTTGGCTTGGCATTACCGACTCATCAGTTCCATTTAGCAAGGACTTGATGCATCTTCCTTTATGCTTATACCAGTTACGCTGGACGACAGCATACTGCTGCCTTCTGCTTTCTCTCCTATTCCGAGGTCTCCGAGGAGGCCTCGTCAGCGTGTCTCGTACCATACACCCTGTGCCGGAAAAATTCCCAAGAGATATAGCGATAAGCATTGGAGAGTGATTTCCTTTCCCTCGAGCTCTGCCCTGTCAATGATCGTTTGTAGCTCTTGGGCTCTCCATTTGGAATGGCATTCTACGGGGCTATACCCACGCAGTTTCCGCAAAATTTCCCTGTTCTACTGTTCGAAGGGAGTGATTGGAGTTGTTTCTGATGTTGTTACTTGGTGGTTTTGCTCACTTCTACTAGGGCGGCGCCTTATGGTTAGATTTGCAACTTCCGGGATGAGAGCAGATTGCCCTCTTATCTGCTCTATTTTCTCCTTATAATCGCCCCTCTGTCTTAGCTTTTTGATGGCTTCGACGCTGCGGTTTGCAAAATACACCGCTAGTTGCTTGTTCATGTGTTTATGTCCATTTGCTGTGAGCTCAACATCCTTTCTCGCCATCATCCACTTCTCTTCCTCACTCCACCTTGCCTTTATATCGACACGTCGACGTTCTTCATCAAGTTCGTCTGGGTGCCGAGATCGCATGTGAACACCGAGTCCTCTCTTGCTGTTAAAGGACCGTCCACATACTGTGCAGGGAACCCTAGATAGAGTAGCCGCTGCGTTTGGTTCATATTGGTCCTCCGGGAAGATATCCACGGGGGGTCGGGTCGTCATCAGATTGTGTAAAGTTATCCGAGGCTCGTTATTTGTGTTTGTAGTACCAATATGAATAAATTTCCTCTGGGGAACCAACCCATCGGAAAAGTTTTGCCGCTCAAATTAGCTGCTAAACAAGTTTAGCATTACCGTGGACCACCACGAGGAGGTTTTGAGTCGACTTGAGTAAAGGAGAGACTTGTGAGTTACAGAGTACCATTCCCTTTCCGCACATCATATGATATGACTTACGAATTACAGAAAAATACTCCCCCTCTGCTCGCAAATACCCCTGATCCCCATAGTTATAGTTATAGTCATAGTTACTCCCGCCGTTGACCCGCGCTTACTTGAATTTCTTCACTTTGACATTCAGAGCACTGGGCAGAAATCACATTGTGTCAACACCCGCTAGGGCCATCACAATGCTTTGTTTTAATTAGACAGTCGGATTCCCCAAGTCCGTGCCAGTTCTGAATTGATTGTTAATTGATAATCGTTATAATTGATAAGAACTAATTGGTTTAACCCAAATAGTATTCTTAAAAATTTTAGCAAGAAAGTTCCACAATTGGCTACGTAACTAAACTATCCGGGGAACAAGGTCCCCAATGGCCCTATTCACGGAGTCCGCTACCATCAACTGAGAGGTACAATTTGTTCGCCCAATATTTTTCTATTGCCGGACGCGATAACAATTCATTTTGTTCTGCCAATAATCTATCTCGGGCCCGTTGTTTTTCGGCTTCGAGGAAAGAGCTGGCTACCTCGTTTTGCGTGAGGTGAGGCCATTTAATGTTACTCAATCGTCTTAGCCTTAACATTGGAGCTACCCATCTTAGTGATGAAATTCCGAGACCTCCACTTTTTGGGGGTGCATGAATGAATGCTATCGGCACATCCAGCGGAAGATTTAGCCATCTTCGCACATAATATCTTATTAGTTTGTCAGTTTTTCGTAGGACGCCTATCGTCACACTCCCAAGGGCTAACTTGTGATAGAGCTGTGGGATAAGGACAGTCCTAAGGGCGAACATCCTCTGTTGTGGTTTGAGGGGGCCTTTGTCAATCTTTGTAGCTTTGGACCAATGTCCTCGGCCGGATTGCATCGAACCCTCCCGGTTGCAGTGAAGTTGATGCCTAAGTACTTCCACTCGTCCGTTCGCTTCAGTGATGGAATCTCCCTTGAGCCTACGTAGAAGCTCTGTGCCTCTAGCACGGTACACTTCTGTTTCGGCTGGCCCTTAATGCCAACGGTAAAACATTTGTCGGCATTAAGTTTGAGGCCGACGAGAGATAGAAAATCCAGCGTTTTGTCCAACAATACTTGAAGTCCCATTCGAGTTTCAGCAAATAGTACCAAATCATCTGCAAACGCGGCCGCGTTAGTAATGGCATTTCCGACTTTGGTACCAATTTCGCTGGGTAGGTTTCTAAGTAACCTGTCCATTACCAAGTTAAATAGAATAGGAGACAAAGGGTCACCCTGCTTCACTCCTCTGGCAGGGACGAATTCCTCTGAACTCCAACCGTCCCCATTGAGACTGGTACCGCCACCCTCGTACGTATTCTGTACGTAGTCAACGAAGCCCTTTGGCGCACCATAAGCACGTAAGGTGTCATATATAGATGCATGCGATAAAGAATCGAATGCCTTGCTTACATCTAAATTTGCTATGTAGCAAGATCTAAAGTGCTTATGGCTATGCCTCAAGACTAAGTCAACTATCGTCGCATTATCGGCACATCCGTCGGTAGGTAAGAAGCCACGCTGGCGCGGGTCCCAATTGATTGATGAGTTCAACCGGGTTGCCAATATTGCATTTAGCTGTCTTACCAGGACTGAAGGCACCGATATTGGACGAAAGTCTTGCGGTCGCTTCGCCGTCACCGTCTTCGGGATGAAGACCAGTCGGATAGAGTGTGGTAGATTACCGCACCATAGAATTAGGTTCATTATTCGCAACATAATACCTGACGGCACCTCCCTGGCAGATTTTGGAGTTATCCCGTCAGGCCCCGGAGATGAAGATAATGAGATTCTTGACGCCCGAAGGTCATGCTCCGTAATAGCAGACCAAATCCTCTCAAGCGAGTGATCCATTTGTATCACTTCTCCACTGCAAGAGCTTGGGCTAGGCTGAGTCATTACTTCTCTCCAGTAGGGAACCATTACTTCTTGGCTTGGCATTACCGACTCATCAGTTCCATTTAGCAAGGACTTGATGCATCTTCCTTTATGCTTATCCCAGTTACGCTGGACGACAGCATACTGCTGCCTTCTGCTTTCTCTCCTATTCCGAGGTCTCCGAGGAGGCCTCGTCAGCGTGTCTCGTACCATACACCCTGTGCCGGAAAAATTCCCAAGAGATATAGCGATAAGCATTGGAGAGTGATTTCCTTTCCCTCGAGCTCTGCCCTGTCAATGATCGTTTGTAGCTCTTGGGCTCTCCATTTGGAATGGCATTCTACGGGGCTATACCCACGCAGTTTCCGCAAAATTTCCCTGTTCTACTGTTCGAAGGGAGTGATTGGAGTTGTTTCTGATGTTGTTACTTGGTGGTTTTGCTCACTTCTACTAGGGCGGCGCCTTATGGTTAGATTTGCAACTTCCGGGATGAGAGCAGATTGCCCTCTTATCTGCTCTATTTTCTCCTTATAATCGCCCCTCTGTCTTAGCTTTTTGATGGCTTCGACGCTGCGGTTTGCAAAATACACCGCTAGTTGCTTGTTCATGTGTTTATGTCCATTTGCTGTGAGCTCAACATCCTTTCTCGCCATCATCCACTTCTCTTCCTCACTCCACCTTGCCTTTATATCGACACGTCGACGTTCTTCATCAAGTTCGTCTGGGTGCCGAGATCGCATGTGAACACCGAGTCCTCTCTTGCTGTTAAAGGACCGTCCACATACTGTGCAGGGAACCCTAGATAGAGTAGCCGCTGCGTTTGGTTCATATTGGTCCTCCGGGAAGATATCCACGGGGGGTCGGGTCGTCATCAGATTGTGTAAAGTTATCCGAGGCTCGTTATTTGTGTTTGTAGTACCAATATGAATAAATTTCCTCTGGGGAACCAACCCATCGGAAAAGTTTTGCCGCTCAAATTAGCTGCTAAACAAGTTTAGCATTACCGTGGACCACCACGAGGAGGTTTTGAGTCGACTTGAGTAAAGGAGAGACTTGTGAGTTACAGAGTACCATTCCCTTTCCGCACATCATATGATATGACTTACGAATTACAGAAAAATACTCCCCCTCTGCTCGCAAATACCCCTGATCCCCATAGTTATAGTTATAGTCATAGTTACTCCCGCCGTTGACCCGCGCTTACTTGAATTTCTTCACTTTGACATTCAGAGCACTGGGCAGAAATCACATTGTGTCAACACCCGCTAGGGCCATCACAATGCTTTGTTTTAATTAGACAGTCGGATTCCCCAAGTCCGTGCCAGTTCTGAATTGATTGTTAATTGATAATCGTTATAATTGATAAGAACTAATTGGTTTAACCCAAATAGTATTCTTAAAAATTTTAGCAAGAAAGTTCCACAATTGGCTACGTAACTAAACTATCCGGGGAACAAGTAACTAACATAAATGCTAGAAACTCTATTTACCCAGAACGAGCACATAAACCATGTTATTGTTTCCCAATCAAGCCCGACTATCTCAATCTTCAGAGCCAATCCTTATCCCGAAGTTACGGATCTAATTTGCCGACTTCCCTTACCTACATTATTCTATCGACTAGAGACTCTTCACCTTGGAGACCAGCTGCGGATATTGGTACGGCCTGTTGAGAAGTTTGCGTGTCCCCACCATAAATTTTCAAGGTCCGAGGAGAAAATATCGACACAACAGTATATGTCATGCTCTTCTAGCCCATCACCATATCTCTCTGCGAAAGACTTCCATGGTAGTACGGCTATAAAACAGAAAAGAAAACTCTTCCGATATCTCTCGACGGCTTCTTTATGGTCGTTCCTGTTGCCAGGATGAGCACGAGGCCCATATTTAATAACAAACGGATACTCAACAGGTTACGGAATTGGAACCGTATTCCCTTTCGTTCAAAATTATTCAAGTGTATTATATTCGCTTTGTTTATATGGTTAGGCATTTTTGTTTTACTTGAAAATTTTCGGCTTTCGCCTTGAACTTAGGACCGACTAACTCGTGATCAACCACTGTTCACACGAAACCCTTCTTCACTTCAGTCCTCCAAGGTCTCATTCGATTATTTGCTACTACCACCAAGATCTGTACCAATGGCAGCTCCATGCAGGCTTACGCCAAACACTTCTACGCATACCATTGTACCTTCCTACTCACTAAATATATCACAAGTAATATAAATCATCTACTTTAGCGGTAATGTATAGGTATACAACTTAAGCGCCATCCATTTTAAGGGCTAGTTGCTTCGGCAGGTGAGTTGTTACACACTCCTTAGCGGATTTCGACTTCCATGATCACCGTCCTGCTGTTTTAAGCAACCAACGCCTTTCATGGTATCTGCATGAGTTGTTAATTTGGGCACCGTAACATTACGTTTGGTTCATCCCACAGCGCCATTTCTGCTTACCAAAAGTGGCCCACTGGGCACATTATATCATAACCTTGAACTTCATATCAAGAAAGTTAAGGTTCTTACCCATTTAAAGTTTGAGAATAGGTTAAGATCGTTTCGACCCTAAGGCCTCTAATCATTCGCTTTACCAGATAAGATTATTTTATATAATATTAAAATGCACCAGCTATCCTGAGGGAAACTTCGGAAGGAACCAGCTACTAGATGGTTCGATTGGTCTTTCGCCCCTATACTCAATTCTGACAATCGATTTGCACGTCAGAACTGTTTCGGTCTTCCATCAGGGTTTCCCCTGACTTCAACCTGATCAAGTATAGTTCACCATCTTTCGGGTCACAGCATATATGCTCAAGGTACGTTCCAGTTAAAGGCATAAATAATATAAATATACATTATACATTACTATATAGAACGCCCCGGGATTGTTTTAATTAGCTATAAATAGCTAAAAAACTAATCCCATTATTAGTCAAGTTAATTACGCTATTAGGTTTACATCCCAATAACTTGCACATATGTTAGACTCCTTGGTCCGTGTTTCAAGACGGGTCCCGAAGGTATCCTGAATCTTTCGCATTGTTAATCATACAAGAGCATATAATAAACACAAAAATCAATGATAATTATGCCATTATATAATTCCGAAAAATTAACGCTCTGTAATAATATAAATCTATCAGCACTTTATCAAATTAATAACATTTATTCTGTGTTAAAATGCAAGCAATTTAATTGGAATAAACTATAAGTTATATTTTATGATAAATTTGGGATATGCTAATAGATTACAATGTCCTTATATGGAAAAAATGCACATTATTCTTAATAATATTATTTAAATATTACAATTTTAATGATGAATTTTCCATAACGGATATTCAGGTTCATCGGGCTTAACCTCTAAGCAGTTTCACGTACTGTTTAACTCTCTATTCAGAGTTCTTTTCAACTTTCCCTCACGGTACTTGTTTACTATCGGTCTCATGGTTATATTTAGTTTTAGATGGAGTTTACCACCCACTTAGTGCTGCACTATCAAG
This sequence comes from Drosophila mauritiana, assembly GCF_004382145.1. NCBI lineage: Eukaryota > Metazoa > Arthropoda > Insecta > Diptera > Drosophilidae > Drosophila > Drosophila mauritiana. The sequence goes on along the minus strand of NC_046672.1, from coordinate 23,213,810 downwards.
CAACACGACTCTTTGGAAACATCATCTAGTAATCATTAACGTTATACGGGCCTGGCACCCTCTATGGGTAAATGGCCTCATTTAAGAAGGACTTAAATCATTAATTTCTCATACTAGAATATTGACGCTCCATACACTGCATCTCACATTTGCCATATAGACAAAGTGACTTAGTGCTGAACTGTTTTCTTTTCGCTCGCCGCTACTAAGAAAATCCTTGTTAGTTTCTTTTCCTCCCCTAATTAATATGCTTAAATTCAGGGGGTAGTCCCATATGAGTTGAGGTTGTATATATAACTATATTTTGCCATAAATTCTTTATATATAAATGATAAAACAATCAATTAAATTCGTTATAAATAGTTCCAATAGTTCTTGTAAGCAAAGTTATTTTTTATCCATTTAACGAACCAACGAAGAATAATAACAAAACCAAGATTTTTCTTTTTCCGAATCATTAATAAGAGACAATTATAGATTGATTGATTGTATAGATTGTTTTTCACATTCAAATGTGAGATAATGTTTTTCATTTCTTTTTTAATATTATGAATAAAATCATTATTTAATCCAATAATATACCATATGCTTATAAAAAATTTATAAACAACTTAATTAGCATAGTCTTACAACCCTCAACCATATGTAGTCCAAGCAGCACTATAAAATTATTAAAGTACATAACAGCATGGACTGCGATATGCGTTCAAAATGTCGATGTTCATGTGTCCTGCAGTTCACACGATGACGCACAGTTTGCTGCGTTCTTCATCGACCCATGAGCCGAGTGATCCACCGCTTAGAGTTTTATAATTCATTTTTATATAATATCAATATTGTTTTTATTGAAAGAAATTAAAAATACACCATTTTACTGGCATATATCAATTCCTTCAATAAATTTATTTTTATACCTAAAAATAAATGTTGCGATATGTCTTAGTTTCATATAAGCATTATGTATCATAATAATCTGGTTATGGTTTGCTATTTTGGGTGACACATACTGCAAAATTTGTATAAAACATTAACCTGATGGATGACAGGTACAAAAATTGTATATTTTAGGTTGTTGCATTAGCCAACGTATGCTCATAACATAGATGAACAATACATATTCGCAACGCGTGTATATGATATTATGGTACAGAAACACACACACTTATTTCGATTACCACATTCAAAATTATTTTAATTTTAATTCGACTTCTACTTTCAAATTTTGTTTAGTTTCTTCGATTTCCATTTTCGAGAATTTGTTTTTATAGGAAACGCCATTGTTGTAGTAAGTACTGCCACAAATACGCACAACAACATTAATAATGTTAAAGTCTTTTTATGAGGTTGCCAAGCCCCACATATAAAATAAAAGCCATCTTCATTTTATTTTGACTTTAACTTTTGATTCCGTGGAATCATTTTGTAATATTTTTATTTTGGTAAATTGTATTTATTTGTATTATAACAAATGTTTATTAACGATAAGGATATTATACAATAATGATCCTTCCGCAGGTTCACCTACGGAAACCTTGTTACGACTTTTACTTCCTCTAAATAATCAAGTTCGGTCAACTTTTGCGAAACAGCCGTAATACGCAAGGCGTCACAGTGATCACGTCCGGAGACCTCACTAAATAATTCAATCGGTAGTAGCGACGGGCGGTGTGTACAAAGGGCAGGGACGTAATCAATGCGAGTTAATGACTCACACTTACTGGGAATTCCAAGTTCATGTGAACAGTTTCAGTTCACAATCCCAAGCATGAAAGTGGTTCAGCGGTTTACCCGGACCTCTCGGTCTAGGAAATACACGTTGATACTTTCATTGTAGCGCGCGTGCAGCCCAGGACATCTAAGGGCATCACAGACCTGTTATTGCTCAATCTCATTATTGCTAGACGCAATTTGTCCATTTAAGAAGCTAGTGTCCTTATAATGGGACAAACCAACAAACACAATAAACATTTTACTGCCACCATGAATGAAGGCTACATAAGCTTCAGCACCATAATCCTGAAGATATCTATTTAATATATTTGAGTCTCGTTCGTTATCGGAATTAACCAGACAAATCACTCCACGAACTAAGAACGGCCATGCACCACCACCCATAGATTCGAGAAAGAGCTATCAATCTGTCTTACACACTTATGTTCGGACCTGGTAAGTTTTCCCGTGTTGAGTCAAATTAAGCCGCAGGCTCCACTCCTGGTGGTGCCCTTCCGTCAATTCCTTTAAGTTTCAGCTTTGCAACCATACTTCCCCCGGAGCCCAAAAGCTTTGGTTTCCCGGGAAGCGACTGAGAGAGCCATAAAAGTAGCTACACCCAATTGCTAGCTCTGGCATCGTTTATGGTTAGAACTAGGGCGGTATCTGATCGCCTTCGAACCTCTAACTTTCGTTCTTGATTAATGAAAACATCTTTGGCAAATGCTTTCGCTTAAGTTAGTCTTATGACGGTCCAAGAATTTCACCTCTCGCGTCGTAATACTAATGCCCCCAAACTGCTTCTATTTCTATTAATCATTACCTCTTGATCTGAAAACCAATGAAAGCAGAACAGAGGTCTTATTTCATTATCCCATGCACAGAATATTCGGGCATTTGAAGCCTGCTTTAAGCACTCTAATTTGTTCAAAGTAATAGTACCGGCCCACAATAACACTCGTTTAAGAGCACTAGTGCAGGTTTTTAAATAGGAGGAACATATGAAAAAATACAAGTATTTAATCACATATAAGAACTCCACCGGTAATACGCTTACATACATAAAGGTATAGTACTAACCACAATTGTAAGTTGTACTACCCGTATGAAGCACAAGTTCAACTACGAACGTTTTAACCGCAACAACTTTAATATACGCTATTGGAGCTGGAATTAGCGCGGCTGCTGGCACCAGACTTGCCCTCCAATTGGTCCTTGTTAAAGGATTTAAAGTGTACTCATTCCAATTACAGGGCCTCGGATATGAGTCCTGTATTGTTATTTTTCGTCACTACCTCCCCGAGCTGGGAGTGGGTAATTTACGCGCCTGCTGCCTTCCTTAGATGTGGTAGCCGTTTCTCAGGCTCCCTCTCCGGAATCGAACCCTGATTCCCCGTTACCCGTTGCAACCATGGTAGTCCTAGATACTACCATCAAAAGTTGATAGGGCAGACATTTGAAAGATCTGTCGTCGGTACAAGACCATACGATCTGCATGTTATCTAGAGTTCAACCAATATAACGATCTTGCGATCGCTTGGTTTTAGCCTAATAAAAGCACATGTCCCATAAAGGTTCATGTTTTAATTGCATGTATTAGCTCTAGAATTACCACAGTTATCCAAGTAACTGTTAACGATCTAAGGAACCATAACTGAAATAATGAGCCTTTTGCGGTTTCACTTTTAATTCGTGTGTACTTAGACATGCATGGCTTAATCTTTGAGACAAGCATATAACTACTGGCAGGATCAACCAGAATAATGTTTTTCCTTCATATTCCATTCATATATTTTGAATCGAAATAAGCAATATAATATATATATAGATATATAGATTTTTCACTTTATATAATTCCATGATTTTTATTATATTGAATAAAATTCAATATTTCGCCTTTGGGTAAAATTTTAAATATATATTTATAAGTAAAAAATCCATTCGATTACGGTTATTTTTATATAGCATTCGTAATCCATATTTTCATTTTTAATTTATACTTGTTTTACCAATATAACAAGAATTTCATATAATTATTGTAATATATATGTTTCTATAATTTTATCTTTTTATACATACATATTTCGTTATAAAATATCATGTTATTTCCAACATACATAATTATTGTATCCACACATGAACAATTTTTGTTTAACCAATATAAATATTAAGTTAAATCATTTGCCTTTTGAAGATAAATTTAAAATTTATCTCTTTTCATATATATCTCTGGTAATATATAACATAAAACCAAGCGCATATGATAATATTTCCACATTTAATATATAATTTTATATTTCTTTCATAAGAATCCATATTTGTATTATACCGTAACGATATAATAATCCAACTATACGGCAGGTAATAAATTAATATTTGCCTGCCTCCAAAAATTAACGATAATATATGGAAACGATTTGTTATTCTATATATAATAGAAACTTGACTTTTGTTTCAACGATATTATCTAAAAAGCGAACTGAGAAACAAATTTGTACGGATAATAATATACTTTATTGTATGTAACCAATATAAACATAATCCGAAAAAAATATTTCGAATAATGCGGGAGGTCGGCAACCACTGCCTACCTATAGTAGTTTTTGAACCCTCTGTCGTAATTCCGGTCGTTTACACTACTATACCCTCTCACTATAATGGCTTTTCTCTATAATACTAAGAGAATGTGGGATATTTTCAGCATTTTTTCCCTTATACATATAATAATTAATCATTTTCATATGTATATTATTTAATTTACTCATATTATTGCCAAAATCATATGAATACATAAGTTTTGAACAATATGAGAGGTCGGCAACCACTGCCTACCTATAGTAGTTTTTGAACCCTCTGTCGTAATTCCGGTCGTTTACACTACTATACCCTCTCACTATAATGGCTTTTCTCTATAATACTAAGAGAATGTGGGAATATTTCAGCATTTTTTCCCCTATACATATAATAATTAATCATTTTCATATGTATATTATTTAATTTACTCATATAATTGCCAAAATCATATGATTACATTAGTTTTGAACAATATTTTTTTTTTTTTTTTTTTTTTTTTTTTGATATATTAATTTAAAACTGTCCTTCGCGGACAATCATTAAATTTGATGACTAAACTTAACGGTAGAGAATTAATTGATTACATAAATTGTTGCGAAACTATACAATAACTGTCGATATTGTATGTATGATGTATATAATAATGTATGTATATAATTTAATTTAATTTGCGTGTCTAATCCCAGAGAGGTCCAAAGGGTGTGATCGGTGCAGCCTCCTGGTGCGTTGACTGGTGTCCAGCAGGTCTTGTGCCAGGTTGTTTGGGTGGTCTTGAAGCCTCTGCATGTACTGCCTGCTGCTTTTCTTAATCTCATCCTTCACCCAGGGGAAGCTGAGGACCTCGTGTATAGTGGCATTATCGTGGAAAGGGTGAGCGTTTGTGACTGTGCGGAGCGTTTTGTTTTCGAATGTCTGGATAATGTTGATGTTACTTTTCGATGCAGTGCCCCACAGTTGAATGCCATACGTCCAGATTGGCCTTATGATCGCTTTGTAGATAAGGAGCTTAGTGGAAGTCGGTAGCTTAGATTGTCTGCCCATCAGCCAGTAGAATTCACGGACTCGGTTCTCCGCCTGTTTCCGCTTCTTTAGCAGGTGTGGTCTCCATGTAAGTCTCCTGTCCAGTGTAAAGCCAAGATAATTTGGATTGGCTACCTCTGGGATTGGGAACCCGTTGAAACTGACTGGTGGGCAAGTGCCGCGTCTAGTTGCGAAGGTGGTAGCGGTTGACTTGTCTCTGTTTACCGATATATTCCATCTCGTGTGCCACGTGTTCAGTAGATCTAGTTGCTCCTGCATAGTCTGGGAGGCCTCTGCTGGGGTATCTGCTGTTGTTAGGAACGCAGTATCATCGGCGTAAGTGGCTGCCATAATGTACTGGCTCGGTATCACCGGCAGGTCAGCCGTATACGCGTTGTAGAGGAGCGGACCGAGAACGCTTCCTTGGGGAACTCCTGCACGGGCTTCTTTGACGTCTGAGCGCGCTTCTCCACACCTGACGGCGAATCTTCTGCCCTCCAGGAACGATTTTAAGAACTTGAAATATGGCTGGGGCAGGCCGTTTTTGAGCTTTAGGAGGAGACCGGGGTGCCAAACACGATCAAAGGCTTGCTTAATGTCCAGCATTACTGCTAGGCAGTATTTCTTATTCTCAAAGGCGTCCAGGATATATTGCGCTACTCGGTGGCCTTGCTCTGGTGTCCCGTGGCGGCGCCTAAAGCCAAACTGGTGATCAGGGATCAGACCAGCCTCCTCAATCACCGGCAATACTCTGGTCAAAAATACTCTTTCGAGTATCTTGGAGAGTACTGGTAGTAAGCTGATCGGGCGGTAGGAGGCGGGATTGGCTTCATGTTTACCAGGCTTCAGGATCATAACTACTTCGGCGCGTTTCCATGATGAAGGGAAGTGCCCCAATTGCAAGCACTTATTTATTATGGTCGTGATTAGTGACTTGCTAATAGGGGGGAGGAGCTTTAAAGCAATGGCATTGATGGCATCATCGCCTGGAGCCTTCTGGTTACCCATTGCCGCTATTAAATTGCTGATCTCCTCTTCCGTGGCCTGGGGTATCGACTCGGAGTCAGAGAGAGGTTCTGACAGGAGCCTGGCTGTTTCGGCTGCTTCATTTGGGGAACATCGATTGGCTGGTGTGAAGACTTCCTCCAAGTGCTCGGCGAATGCGTTGGCTCTTTCGGTCTCAGTTCTGCACCATGAGTTGTCTTGTCTTCTGATGGGCGGGATCCTCTTCAGTGGCCTCTTGATGCGCTTGGTAACATTCCACAGGTTGTGGTGGGGATCACCCGGCGCGAGATTACCAACAAAGCTGTCGAGGGCCTCCTTCCTTAGCCTGACCAGAGTTTCCTTCAGCTCCTTGGTGGCTCTGTTGAGAGCTGTTTTGTCTCTAGGGTTCCTGGAGAGGAACCAAACCCGTCGGAGACGCCTTTTCTCTGACTTGAGCTCATTAACCCGAGGATTCCAAAAGTGGACGTCTCTACTTCTGTCCCTCGTTTGGTTAGAGAACCTTGGAGCAGCATAAGTTGCTGCCTCCTGAATTTGCGAGGTGAGGTTCACAACGGCCGCATCTATAAGTTCAGGGGTATCCAATGGTGGATTAGTGACTGTCGAGTTGTTCAGCCAGTGGTGGTATTTGCTGATGTCGGACGTTTTGAAGATTAACTTTTTACCCGCGGATCTCAACATGGCTGAGGCGTAGACCGAAACGGCAATGGCACTATGGTCCGAGAGAAGGTCTTCCACCTCCCTGGTCTGGATTCTTGCCGGGTCCAGGCCGCCAGAGATCGCAAAGTCCAAGATGTCTGGAGTTTTTGCAGGGTCAGTGGGCCAGTATGTTGGCGTCCCAGTTCCGTGGCAATTGAGGTTGCGGGAGAGAACCTGCCTGCATAGCGCGCGTCCTTTTGGATTGCATACTCTGGAACCCCACCAAGTGTGCTTGGCGTTAAAGTCACCTCCTATGACGAATTTGGGGCCGAGGCTGTCCAAAAGCGAAGAGAAGCAATCGTCCGTGGCTCTAAATCTGGGTGGGCAGTAGGCAGCAGCTAAGGTAATGTCTCCGTGGGTGGTGCTTACCGATATACGGGCGCATTGCACCCAATCCTCTTGAATTGGTGGTTGGGTGTCGAATTTGATGCTGCTGCGAATAAGGATGGCGGCGCCGCCGCGTGCTGAACCATTAGGGTGGATGGCTGACACGAGGTCATACCCCCTTAAGGTGAAGTAGGACCTGTCTGAAAAATGGGTTTCGGATATGAGGAGAATATCTGCTTGGTTGGTCTTGCAATAAAGCTCGACCTCTGGCCTGTTGTTGATCAGGCCGTTTGCGTTCCAGATGGTTATGTCTAGTGCTGATTGCATAGGGACTTACAGACGGTTGCCATCATCTGATTCATTTGACTCATTACCTTCTCCATCATCTGATTCGTTTGACTCATCGCCTTCTCCATCATTTTTTCAAACATGGCTTCCATTCTGCCCATTATTGTTTCCATCAGGTTGTCAAAATTGGCCTGAGTATGAGGGATGGCATGTGTCTCATCAGTTGCCTGCTTGACAGCGTTGGCAAAACTAACGTTAGGAGTAACCTTGCTGCTGCTCACAGTGTAATGGGCGCTTGGGGCTGAAGCCAGCTTTGGAGCGAGCATGCTTTTGGCCTTCTTATATGCGGGACAACCTTTATATGAGGCTGCATGCGGTCCTTCGCAGTGCAAGCAATGGGCCGGCTTATTATTATTTTTACACTCAACGGTTGGGTGGCTGTCTCCGCACTTGACACACCTGTGTTCTAGGTGGCAGTACCGTTGGGTATGTCCAAATGCCTGACAGCGATAGCATTGCGGCACGTCATTAAACTTTATCGGTGGCTCGATTGTCACCACTGATCTGCAAAGTCGCGTAACTTTATAGGCCTCCTTGTTGTTCTTGGCCGGCTCGAGATTGGCGAAAAATATGTTAAGAGGCTTTTTGGTACTTCTTTGGGTGGGGTTGTAGAGGTCTCTGACCTTGTGTCCGTGACGGTTTAGCCCATCCCGAATTTCCTCTGGGTCCGTTGAGTAGTGAAGACCTTTGATGACTACTCTATAGGCACGTTCGTCTCGGGGCTGGAAGGTTTGAAACCTTTTATTGGACTTGGCCAAGAAGTCCTTCAGGGCGGAGAAGCTTTCCTTGTCCGGGGTCATCACGCGAACGTTGTTGTTGCTTGCCATTTTCAGTGTGAACTCCACATCATTGCCAAGTACTCCAGCAATGCTATTAGTGAGAGCCTTGATATTGGTCACATCCGGTATGAAGATTGGTGGTGGCTTGAAAGTCCTGAGAGTAGTCTTGGGTTTGCCCGGGGTTTTGGTGGCAGCAGGTCCAGGTTCTCCGTCTTGGATGCCTTGTTCGTCGTCGTCATTGCCGTCCTCTTCGTTCGAGAGAATGGCAAATCTGTTTGCCAGCCTTCGACGATAGGCTGCGCTGATGTTGGGCGTGGGTTTGCTCACAGGTTTGCGCTTGCCAGGCTCCGAATGCGAGGTGCTGGAGTCGCTGCTCGGGCTGGATTCCCTTACTCTGCGGGCCTTCTTGCAGGGGGTTGATTTCCCTGGCTTGTGGGCGCAGGGGGTGGCCTGCCAATCCATGATGAGGGGGGATGGATCGTGGGGGGGGGGAGGGGGGGGACGGTGTCTGGGTACAGCTGGTCGGTGTACCAACCACTGCACGTGGGTGCTGCTGTGTTAAATTGCTAAAATGCGGGCTCTATGTGAACAACACAGATAACTCGCGGCCCGCAGGCACGTCTGCACTCGTTGAGTGTTCGATCGCGACGATATGCTATGGTGAACACAAAATTAACTTCGTAAAAAAGTAAAGTACGACAGTAGACGCTTTGAACAATAAGAGAGGTCGGCAACCACTGCCTACCTATAGTAGTTTTTGAACCCTCTGTCGTAATTCCGGTCGTTTACACTACCATACCCTCTCACTATAATGGCTTTTCTCTATAATACTAAGAGAATGTGGGAATATTTCAGCATTTTTTCCCCTATACATATAATAATTAATCATTTTCATATGTATATTATTTAATTTACTCATATAATTGCCAAAATCATATAAATACATAAGTTTTGAACAATATCAGAGGTCATATAATACTAAGATAATATGGGAATATTTCAGCATTTTTTCCCTTATACATATAATAATTAATCATTTTCGTATGTATATTATTTAATTTACTCATATAATTGCCAAAATCATATAAATACATAAGTTTTGAACAATATCAGAGGTCGGCAACGGTCTTTCCTCTATAATACTAAGATAATATGGGAATACTTCAGCATTTTTTCCCTTATACATATAATAATTAATCATTTTCATATGTATATTATTTAATTTACTCGTATAATTGCCAAAATCCTATGAACACATAAGGGAATACAATATGAGAGGTCGGCGCAACCATAATATAGTAGTTGATGACGAGGTGTTTGGCAACTTAACACAATTCTTTGAAAAGTCTTTATATTAATTATATGATAGGGGCAATATCATATGCGTCACTAAATTGATGACAAGGTGTTTGGCAACGTGACACAATTCATTAAAGTTTTTATATTAATTATATGATAGGGACAATATCATATGCGTCACTAAATTGATGACGAGGTATTTGGCAACTTGATAGAATTCTTTAAAGTCTTTATATCAAAAATTATATGATAGGGACAATATCATATGCGTCACTAAATGGATGACGAGGAGTTTGGCAACTTGACAAAATTCAATAAAGTCTTTATATTAATTATATGATAGGTACAATATCATATGCGTCACTAAATTGATCAGTCGCGATCGAACACTCAACGAGTGTAGACGTGCCTGCGGACCGCAAGCAAGAAATTGTTTCGCTTTTTTCGTGTTTCTTTACCTCCGTTATTCGCATACCGGTCACCGCGTCGCGAGATTTCGCCGCGCGCTCTGATTGTTTCAGCTCGCGTGCCTAACGGACACGCACCAACACTAACGCACACTCGAGCGTGCGTGTTATCTGGTTGTTTACATCAAGCGCTTAGTTAAGCAACTTTAACACAGCAGCAGCCACGTGCAGTGGTTGGTTCACCGACCAACTGTACCCAGCTCCCCCCCCCCTTCTACCAATCACCCTACACCATGGATTGGCAGGCCCCCCGCGTGTCATCAAGCCAAGCAAATCTACGCCCTGCAAGAAGGCCCTCAGAGCAAGGGAGCCCAGCACTAGCAGCGACTCCAGCACCTCGCATTCTGAGCCCGGTGAGGTCAAGCGCAAGCCTGCGCGAGTTACCGAATCGCCTATACAGAGTATATACAATTCGGTACCACCCGCCAAGCCACCTAGGAGCAGTTCAACGCTCCACTAACTCCAACACTGTTGCAATGCTGACGCAGCAGTGGACAGGATGTCGATTGCGACAGTTCTGGTAAACAAAACTAGAACTGCGGCAGCAGCACTTCGGACAATGAGAACACAGCACATTCTTGTAAACATTTTAGCTTAAGTTTTTATTCGATTAATAAATGAGAGTTCAGTTCATTTTGGAACACAAACCAGAGCAGTCGCTTGTTTCTTTTCATTAAACTACTTGGATTAAGCTATTTGGATTAAACCACTCGGATTCAAACCACACACACACACACACTCACACACCAGCTGCAGGAGACACTGGTAACTGGCGCAGTCGAATTACGAACAACATACAACCCAGGGGACACCTGCAACCAGGATGAGAATGATAATAAGTCTAATACTGTGAGTAGCTGTGTAGTGATGTGAAAGATGGTGTACAAAAAAAAAAAAAGTCAAAAACAAAATCAAAATCAACGTAGAAATTAATAAATATGATAATAAACTAAATAAATTAATCGAAATTTCAAAGAGGAAAAGAAGTTAAAACAATAATAATTATTTAAATATTCAACGATGATATAAACCACAAAAAAAAAATAATGCCAATAAAATTAGCGTCAGGCCATACGCCCACACATCGCTGGCAGCTCGTTGCAACCGAGCAACAAGTTCGATGCGGCCCCCCTTTTCGGCTTTCACAACGTGTTCGGTGTGACGTACAAACTGTGTCGGGGCAAACGGCTGATACATAGCTAACAACATGGCTATGCGACAAACCGCTGGTTCTATCAATACGCTGGACGCGAACGGTTCGATGTTGAACAGGTCACTGAAGCAAGTCAAGCAGACGCTCGACGCGCTGGACGCAACACGAACTCGTTCGAATAGGTCACTGAGGCGTATGATACAACTATCACGGCGGTCCGACAGTTGTACCAACATAGTGCAACAAGCAAAAAGAATATAAATAAACAAAAAAAAATTATTTTAATTATAAAATAAAATAAAATAAAAAAATAAAAATAAAAAAAATATATATATATTTATGCTGATACATAGCCAACAACATGGCTATTTGACAAACCGCTGGTTGTATCGATACGCTGGACGCGAACGGTTCGATGTTGAACAGGTCACTGAAGCAAGTCGAGCAGACGCTCGACACGCTGGACGCAACACGAACTCGTTCGAATAGGTCACTGAGGCGTATGATACAACTATCACGGCGGTCCGACAATTATCCCCTTTTGTACTACCGCTGAAACAAAGCTATCCATATTGCACAAGAAATATAAGAAACAATAACATATCACTACATTACAGATATTAAACACTCTCACAACAAGGGAAGAAGTCTACTACACAAATAACAACTACACTACTTTTACTATACCTTGACAACGTTCAATTTAGAGAAAATTACGATAAAGTAAATAGACCGGATCACCAATCAAACTCACAGTTTACAGATAAAAGACAAATTATTAGATGTCGACTATTGGGAAAGTCAAAAAGCTTATCCCAAACACCAGGAGCAAGATCAGGGCTAGCACTAGCTTAACGGACGTTAGGGAAGAACCCGAACAACAAGAACTCCAGGCCGTGTTTAGGTTGCCTTCAACATCGTCGATGAATTCGTCAGCAAGCTCTCCGCCACTTAATCAAGCGGCTATACCAAACAACATGGACTTGGTTTCGTCCCTTAAGATTCCGGACGTAATCCGTCACCTACCGCCGTATGACGGCAACCCCAAAAAACTTAGCGACTTCATTAATAACGTAGAAGAAATTCTCCTATTAATCAGAGGAACCGATAAGACACCCTACGGTCAAATGCTCTTAAGGGCAATTAGACAAAAGATCGAAGGAAAGGCCGACGATGCGATTCACACATCCGGAGCCAGTCTTAATTGGGATGAAATTAAAGACGCATTGATTCTGCATTGTTCCGACAAGCGAGACGAACAAACTCTCTTGACCGAACTACATAGCCTCGCTGATTTTAAGCTTCCAATTCAAGCTCTATTCGAAAAAATTTGTGAAATCAAAACGACTTTTTTCAAACTAACCGATACCAAGGAATACGAACCAATATCTATTAGAACAAAGAAGAAATTGTTCGCTGACATCTGTCTAAATACGTTCGTAAGGGGTATCAAAGGCCCACTCGGTCTAACGGTAAGGTCCATGAGATTTACCAACCTCCAAGAAGCTTTCGAATGGGCTATCAAGGAAAGGGACATTTATTTCCAAGAAAATAAGAAAAAACAGGAAACTACGCGGACCGAGTACAGACGACAAATCGGGTCTTCTAACGAATACCAAAAACGATATCAGGGCAACCAAATCGATAGCCACAGACCAAGAGACTACGGTAGAAAGAGGACTTACCAACAATACACCCCGAACGTAAGAGATAACTTCCAATACAGAAGAAATGACGTACCGGCAATAATGCCCAAAATTATGCAGACTAACCGTAACTACGAACACAATAGACCCGATAATTCAAACCCCAACAGGACTAGGGGTACCATTAACAATATGGAACAGGCTTCAAACGAATATACCCTTAACACTCAGCTACACAATATAGACGAGGACGCAAATTTTCTACCAAGTGCCTCGAGAAACAAACAGGGTACTTAATTAAACGAGAGACCCGGTCCCCCTTACCATACATAATTATCCACCTAAATTCCGGATACCCTTTAAAATTCCTAATAGACACAGGGGCGACCATGTCATTTATTAACCCTGAATTAGTCCTAAACTCAGAACGAATTAACTTAACAAACCCAATTTCAATTAAAACCGCACTTAACGTGCACGAAGTCTTCCAAAAGACCAGAGTTCCTTTATTCAAAGAATTCTCGGATACTACATCTTATAAACTAATTCTGTTCAAATTCCATCAATTATTCGATGGATTAATCGGTATGGACATCTTACAGAGAGTAAAGGCAATAGTCAATATTCAAAAATCGGTACTAGAAACTCAACACTTTAAAACTGTAATGCACATTGAAAACAATACAGCATCAGAACTCCACGTTCTAGAGGAAACTTCCAAAAATATTGTGAAGCTACCCGTTAACATTGATAACGGCGCATTCTGGTGTGAAACAACACAAATTTCCGAAGACATCCTCATATCAGCAGGATTGTACCAGGCTAGGGACAACCTTAGTTTCATGGAAGTAGTCAATAAATCACGAGACAAACAGAAACTGTACCTCGATTCAGAGTTACAAGTTGAAAAGTACACCGAGAACGATTTCATTGAATTAAATGCCATGTTTGAGGTCAGTGACAACATACCCAAAGACAAGACCGATATTCTTACCCAACTGCGGACCGATCACTTAAACGTCGAGGAGTTTACTGCATTAAAAAACCTTTGCAGGAAATTTCCGAAACTCTTTCACCACGAGGGAGATAACCTAACCTTCACAAATCTGGTTAAACATCAAATACAGACTACAGACGAAATTCCACTACATTCAAAACCATTCCGGTATAGCCCCGTCGAAAGACAGGAGATACAAAGACAAATCACAAAACTTCTGGAACAAGATATCATTAGACACAGCCACTCCCCTTGGGGCGCACCTATTTTCCTGGTGTCAAAGAAGACCGACAACCCAAATAAAAAAAAATGGAGATTGGTAATCGACTATAGAAAGCTGAATGAAAAGACCGTCAAAGACAAATATCCCATGCCCATTATAACCGATGTTCTAGATAGGATAGGTAGAGCAAAATATTTCACAGCTCTAGATTTAGCAAGCGGATACCATCAAGTGGAGATGGATCCCAAGGACATTGACAAGACGGCCTTCTCGGCATTAGACGGACATTTTGAATTTTTAAGAATGCCTTTCGGCCTCACCAACGCCCCAGCAACCTTCCAAAGAGTGATGGACAACATACTAGCAGACCTTAACGGCAAATGTTGTCTAATTTATCTCGACGACATCATAGTCTTTTCGTCATCACTCCAGGAACATGTCAACGATCTAAAGTTAGTATTCGACAAACTAAGTAAAGCAAATCTAAAACTCCAACCGGAGAAATCTGAATTTTTCAGAAAAGAAATTGAATATCTGGGTCATGTGGTTACCGATTCCGGCATAAAACCTAACCCTCAAAAGTTACTCGCCATTAAGGCATTCCCTATACCAAAAACCCAAAAACAAATTAAATCGTTCCTGGGACTACTCGGTTACTATAGAAAATTCATAAGGAACTTCGCAGCGATCACCAAACCTCTGACTCAACAACTGAAAGGCAAAACAACAGTCAAAATAGATGAGGAATATACTAGAACTTTTGAAACTTGCAAAACGCTGCTATGCAACGACCCGATCCTTCAATACCCCGACTTCAGTAAACCTTTTATATTAACTACGGACGCTAGTAACTTCGCCATTGGGGCAGTATTGTCCCAAGGCACGCTCAACCATGATAGACCTGTGTCCTTCGCTAGCAGAACGCTATCAGACACGGAAATAAATTACTCAACCGTAGAAAAAGAAATGTTAGCCATTATCTGGGCAACAAAACACTTTCGCCCCTACTTGTACGGACAGAAATTTAAGATCGTTACGGACCATAGGCCATTGACTTGGCTTATGAATTTCAAAGAGCCAAACTCAAAACTGGTCCGATGGAAACTACAATTACTGGAATATGACTATGAGGTAATTTACAAGAAAGGATCTCAGAACGTGGTAGCAGACGCTCTTAGCCGTGTAACGGCCGAAGTTAATACCAATTCCATGGTTCCTCCTGAAAACAGAGACACTTCCGATCTAATTTCGATCTCTAGCAAACCACTAAATGAATTCAACTTACAAATAGTCTTCAAGATCGCAGATAAAGCCGAAAGAGCCATTTCCATGCCTTTCAAAAACAAAATGAGAAGAACAATATCAGAAACACATTACGATAAGGAAAATATGACGAATATTCTAAAACAGATACTTAAACCCAACAAAACGTGTGCTATCTTTGCACCCAACGAAATTTTCAAAACTATTGAGGAAACCATGACAGAGTACTTTTTACCAACCAAATTATACAAGGTTATTAGATGCACGAACCTCTTAAAAGACATAACCAACCCACACGAACAAGAAGCGGAAATACGTAAATACCACTTAGCAAACAACCACAGGGGAATAGACGAGACAGTGGCCCATTTAAAAAGATCCATATACTTCCCACTACTGAAGACCAAAATTTCACACATTATCAATGACTGCGATGTCTGCCAAACACTTAAGTACAACAGGCAGCCGCAAATACTCGAATATAGAGAAACAGAAACTCCTCTAACCCCAATGCAAATTATTCACGTAGACATTTATACGATCAACGGAAAAACAATACTAACCATAATTGATAAATTTTCTAAATTTGCGGCAGGGTATACAGTTCCATCGAGAGACAGTCTCAACACAGTAAAATCGATGAGGAACTTCCTCTCGACATTCGGAATTCCGAAAAAACTAATTTGCGATCAAGGCCCGGAATTCTCAAACAAACTTTTTAAAGATTTCTGCGCTCAATATAACATAGAACTACACTTTACATCATTTCAACAATCCTCGAGTAATTCCCCAGTGGAAAGACTCCATTCGTCTCTAACCGAGATATACAGAATAATACTAGACAAAAGAAAGACAGAAAAACTCTCTTGTGACCACGAAGATATTTTCTTCGAAACCATGACAACCTACAACAACGCAGTTCACTCGACAACGAAATACACACCCTTCGAGATTTTCCACGGAAGACCTCACAGTATAAATCAGAACATCTCCCAGAACAACGAACACGACTACTTGCAAAAACTGAACGAATTTCGCAATACGATCTACCCAAACATTAAGAAGAACATGGACGATAAAATGAAGGACCGAATAGCTAAAAGTAATGAGAATAGGAACCAACCAGAAACAATTGAGATAGGCAGAACAGTCTTTAGAAAGGAAAACAGAAGGAACAAACTAACGCCCCGATTTACGAAACATATCGTTAAAGAGGACAAGGGGCTAACCTTTATATCACACAAAGATCAAAAGATCCACAAATCAAAGATATCAAGATTCAACAATTGGAGGAACACGACAAGATAGCGAAGATCGACCTGGGAAACGCAAGACTGGTACAATCTTACAAACACTTACTACACAAAATCAATACAAATGACCTCCTCGAAAACACAGAAAAATTCGAAACAACAGTAAACGACTTAAGACATATAGAATTTTCTGAAGAAATAATTGACGTTCTAAAAGAAAAGGTAGACCAGCTAAAAATCAAAATTAAAGCATTAGTACCTTCAAGAAGGGAAAAAAGAGGATTGGTGAACGGCCTTGGCAGCTTAATAAAAGTTGTAACAGGAAATATGGACGCTAAAGACGCCCAACAAATAAATGATAAGTTTAACGTTGTTAGGGAAAACGAAGATCAAATTACACAAAAAATGAACCAACAAAGTATACTTAACCAAGAAATTAGTTTAAGATTCGAAAACATTACACAACACATAAACCAAGAACAAACAACTATTAACAACTTCATTAAAAATTACAACAACAATATATATAAAACACTTAATGACGAACACAACCAAATACACTTACTCCAATACATTACTAGAATTAACTTTAACATAGATATTTTACAAAACCACATTAATAACATAGCGGAAAGCATTTTGCTAACTAAACTTAATATAATACCTAAATTCATATTATCAGAAACAGAAATCGAATCCATAAACAAATTTATATCCAATCAGAACATAATAGTAGAATCCGAAGAACATTTATGTAGATTGCTAACCTTAGAAACTTATATTGATAAATCATACATAATATTCCATGTCAAAATACCTATATTTAAGACACAAATTTTCCAATTAGCACACGTGGTCCCTCTGCCACTACATCAAACTAAATTCTTAATCACACCTAACTACATTTTATATAACCAAAACAACCAAGTTACGTACTTCGAAGAGAAGTGTCCGAAAATACATACGACCTATATATGCGAAAGTGCTCGAGCACAAACCAACTTAATCGACGTCAGCTGCATCAAAGGAATACTCCAAGGTCAAACTGCAACATGCGACATTAAAGACATCGGGCTGCAAGAAATCATCAAGGAAGTGGAATAACGCCACATCTTCATATTCAACACCGTGAGAACCAACGTCACATCCTCTTGCCGACCTCCCTTCTTAATAAACGGGTCAGTGATACTAACATTTAACAACTGCACGGTCAATATCAATGGCCTAACATATGACGATACGTTGATGGAATTCGAACAGAAAACAGAACTCTCAATTGAGTCATTCAAGAAGATTAATATTAACAACACGTTCGATGACATAAACCTATATAAACTTCACCTACGGTCTCTGTCCAGCCAAGACGACCTAATTGTCATGAAAACCTCAGCAACAAACCATCGTTATACAATTTACATTTTATTTGCCTTATTGACCATATGTGCAGCATGTATCCTGACATGTAGGAGAAGGAGCATAATTTTCTCGACAGAGCTTCCGTTAAATTACGCTCCGGCCATTCCATCAATGTGGCCGTCACTCCATTCCAGGGGGGGAGGAGTTACCGAATCGCCTATACAGAGTATATACAATTCGGTACCACCCGCCAAGCCACCTAGGAGCAGTTCAACGCTCCACTAACTCCAACACTGTTGCAATGCTGACGCAGCAGTGGACAGGATGTCGATTGCGACAGTTCTGGTAAACAAAACTAGAACTGCGGCAGCAGCACTTCGGACAATGAGAACACAGCACATTCTTGTAAACATTTTAGCTTAAGTTTTTATTCGATTAATAAATGAGAGTTCAGTTCATTTTGGAACACAAACCAGAGCAGTCGCTTGTTTCTTTTCATTAAACTACTTGGATTAAGCTATATGGATTAAACCACTCGGATTCAAACCACACACACACACACACTCACACACCAGCTGCAGGAGACACTGGTAACTCGCGCAAGCCCCAAATGGAGGAACTTGACGTCACGCCCAGCACCAGCGCAGCCTCGCGTCGTAGGTTAGCAAACAACCAGTTTGCCATCCTCTCGAGCGATGAGGAAGACAATGACGACGACGACCAAGCCGCCTCAGACGAAGAACCTGTAACCGCTGCCAACAAAACCCCGGACAAACCCAGGCCTACCCCGAGGACTTTCAAGCCACCCCCGATCTTCATCCCGGACGTGACCAACATTTCTGCTCTGATCAAGATGATTACGACTCTCGTGGGTCCCAGCAAAGACTTCACATACAAATCGGAACGCAACAACGTGCGTTTAATGATGCCTGACAAGGAGTCTTACTCCGAGCTTCGTAGGCACCTGGTTTCCCAGAACAAAAGGCATCGCACGTTCCAGCACAAAGATGAGAGGGCCTACAGAGTCGTAATCAAGGGATTACACCACACCGCCGATCGTGACGAGATTCAAGGGGAACTTGAAAGACTAGGGCATAAGGTCAGAGACCTGCATAATCCTATTGGTAGGAAAACCAAGGAGCCACTCGGGATATTTTTCGTCAACATTGAACCCGCCAGTAACAACAAGGAGGTCTACCAAATCAGGAGACTGTGCAGGTCGGTCGTCACCATCGAGCCTCCCCGTAAATTCAACGACGTGCCTCAGTGCTTTAGATGCCAAGGGTTTGGACATACCCAGCGCTACTGCTTCCTCGAGCACCGATGCGTGAAATGTGGTGGCCAACACGACTCCAGGACTTGCACTAAGAAGGAGGATGAGAAGGCATGCTGCCTTCACTGCCAAGCTGACCACCCCGCTTCATACAGAGGATGCCCTGCCTACAAGAAGGCCAAGGCACAGCAAGCCCCTAAACCCAGACCGGCCACACCCACCAGCAAGCCCAGCACCATCCAGATCCCAAACATCTCCAACATGAGCTATAAAGACGCGCTCAAGGCTACTCATGCACCACAGCAATCCGATCCCAACCAAAACCGCCAAACCCCACCTGAAGCTCCAATAACTTGGAACAAATCTTTGCCCGTTTTCAAGGAATGGTTGAAAGTATGATGGAAAAAATGTTCACCCAAATGACGCAGCTTATTGCTTCCATCCTCAATGCCAAATCATGGAAATAAGCCTGAACATAGTCATTTGGAATGCTAACGGCCTGCAGAGGAGCAGAGCCGAGGTAGAACACCTTATAAAAACGGAAGCGATTGACATACTCCTTGTATCCGAAACCCATTTTTGTCCACGATCCCACTACAACATCAGCGGCTATGATGTCTTACTCGCCAACCATCCATCTGGCAGAGCGCGCGGAGGAGCAGCCATGCTCATCAGGAGTGGTATCCAGTACACGGAGCTACCTGCGTTCCAGGAGGAATGGGCCCAGTGTGCCCTGGCTCGAATCTCCAGCCTTCAGGGGGCATCACCATTGGAGCGGTCTACTTCCCCCCCAGACACTCAGTCACCGAGACTCGCTTACAAGAGCTTTTCGAGTCCTTTGGTCCTCGCTTCATAGCAGCCGGTGACTTTAACGCCAAACACTCTTGGTGGGGGTCCCGCTCCATCAACCCCAAAGGCAGAACGCTCCACAAGTTCGTGCAGAGCAGAAGACTGAATTGCCACTCCACTGGTGAGCCAGTGGGTTGGCCTACTAACCCTGCCTTGTCTCCCGACCTCTTGGATTTTGCCATCTCCAAAGGCATAGGACAAGCCAGACTCTCATGCACCACATACAACAAGCTGCTATCCGACCACAGTGCAATAAGAATGCTCCTCAATATCCCCGTCCTAAAAAAGACCTGCCCAGAAGACTCACCGGGAAGCATACCGACTCCTCCAAATTTACCTTCTGGATGCTATCCTCCCTGGACCTGGATCCTCCTCTTTCCTCCCCAAGAGACATTGATGCGGTGATTAATACACTGAGGAGATGCACAATGAGGCTAAGTTCGCCAACCCTCCTCCTCCAACTACCCCGAGAACACCTGAGCGAGATCTCCACCTTTGGTCTCCAGAGATTGCGGCATTCGTGGCGGAGAAGAGGCGCCTCAGACGTATTTGGTTCTCCTCGCGCAAGCCAAGGGATAAAGCGGCACTTAACAGAGCCAGCAAGGAGCTTAAGGTCAAGCTTTGCACACTACGGCAGGACTCATTCAATCGATTCCTTGAAGAGCTGGAACCTGGTGACCCGCAACACAATCTGTGGCATGTCACGCGCCACATGGCTCTTGGTGCCGTTCCGATGACGAAAGAGCAGAAGCATTCGCAGATCACCTCCAGAACGCATTAAGAGCGTGCTGCCACCACCAGGTGCCTTGAGAGTCCATCTCCACCCAGCTTGCCGATAGAGCCCGTCACCCCTGAAGAGGTTGCGCAGGAGATCGCCTCCCTAAAGGCCAGCAAATCCCCCGGACTGGATCGTATCGACGCCACTTCCCTCAAAATTATGCCTCCTCCTTGCTCCCAGATGTTGGCTAACATCTTCAACAGCTGCTTCTCACTAGGGTACTTCCCGAGATCATGGAAACGTGCAGAAGTCATCCTCATCCTTAAACCCGGAAAACCTGCCAATCTTGCCTCATATAGACCGATTCGTTTGCTGGCAATACTCTCCAAAATACTCGAAAGAGTATTTCTGCGCAGAGTGTTGCCAGTACTGGACGAGGCTGGTTTGATCCCGGATCACCAGTTTGGATTAAGGCGATCTCATGGAACACCCGAACAATGCCACCGGCTCGTATCAAGAATCCTCGATGCATTCGAGAAGAAAAGATACTGTTCGGCCGTCTTCCTCGATGTCAAGCAGGCGTTTGACAGAGTGTGGCATTCCGGTCTCCTCCACAAACTCAAGTCCCACCTTCCCAGTTCCCACTACGCTCTACTCAAATCTTACACCGAAGGAAGAGAATTCCAAGTGCGTTGCGGATCCTCATCCAGCACGCCAAGGCCCATAAGAGCCGGAGTACCTCAAGGCAGCGTCCTTGGTCCCATCCTCTACACCCTCTTCACAGCAGACCTTCCTATAATACCCTCCCGTCACCTCACAATAGCCACCTATGCCGACGACACCGCGTTCCTCGCCACCGCTACTAATCCAGATAGAGCTTCAGCCATCATCCAGAGGCAACTGGATGCTCTGAATCCATGGCTAAAACGATGGAATATTGCGGTCAACGCCGAAAAATCCTCCCATACAACATTTTCCCTGCGCAGAGGAGAATGCCCTCCGGTCACTCTTGACGGCGACACGATCCCCACTACCAGCACCTCCAAATACCTAGGGCTTACACTGGATAGAAGGCTGACATGGGGCCCTCACATTGATAGGAAGCGTACCCAGGCCAACATACGCCTTAAGCAACTCCACTGGCTTGTTGGGAAAAGTTCCAAGCTGAGGGACAAAACGAAGCTGCTTGTCTACAAGACTATTCTCAAGCCAATATGGACTTATGGAATCCAGCTGTGGGGCACTACAAGTGCTTCACACAGAAGAAAGATCCAGCAATTCCAGAACCGATGCTTGAGAATAGTCTCCAACGCCCATCCCTATCAAGAGAATACTGCCATCCACGAGGAGCTCGGAATTCCCTGGGTGGAAGATGAGATCTACCGACTCAGTGAGAGATACGCCAGAAGACTGGAGAATCACCCCAACCACCTGGCCATCAATCTCCTAGACAACAGCCAATCCACAAGACGTCTGCAGAGAACGCACCCGCTTGACCTCACGCAACATTAATGTAAATTTGTAACCCCTACCCAAGTACATTCTAAGTACTCCCCGTATGTCAATGTTCCCCATATAAAATTTAATTATTGTCCATTAGGACAGATTTTAAATAAATAAAACAGATACACAAAAAAAAAAAAAAAAAAACTAAATTGATGACGAGGTATTTGGCAACTTGATACAATTCTTTAAGGTCTTTATATCAAAAATTATATGATAGGGACAATATCATATGCGTCACTAAATTGATGACGAGGTATTTGGCAACTTGATACAATTCTTTAAAGTTTTTATATCAAAAATTATATGATACGGACAATATCATATGCGTCATTAAATTGATGACGAGGTGTTTGGCAACTTGACACAATTCATTAAAGTCTTTATATTAATTATATGATAGGGACAATATCATATGCGTCACTAAATTGATGACGAGGAATTTGGCAACTTGATAGAATTCTTTAAAGTCTTTATATCAAAAATTATATGATAGGGACAATATCATATACGTCACTAAATTGATGACGAGGTGTTTGGCAACTTGACGCAATTCATTAAAGTCTTTATATTAATTATATGATAGGGACAATATCATATGCGTCACTAAATTGATGACGAGGTATTTGGCAACTTGATACAATTCTTTAAAGTCTTTATATCAAAAATTATATGATAGTGACAATATCATATGCGTCACTAAATTGATGACGGGTGTTTGGCAACTTGATACAATTCTTTAAAGTCTTTATATCAAAAACTATATGATAGGGACAATAGCATATGCGTCACTAAATTGATGACGAGGTATTTGGCAACTTGATAGAATTCTTTAAAGTCTTTATATCAAAAATTATATGATAGTGACAATATCATATGCGTCACTAAATTGATGACGAGGTGTTTGGCAACTTGATACAATTCTTTAAAGTCTTTATATCAAAAACTATATGATAGGGACAATAGCATATGCGTCACTAAATTGATGACGAGTTATTTGGCAACTTGATAGAATTCTTTAAAGTCTTTATATCAAAAATTATATGATAGGGACAATATCATATGCGTCACTAAATTGATGACGAGGTGTTTGGCAACGTGACACAATTCATTAAAGTCTTTATATTAATTATATGATAGGGACAATATCATATGCGTCACTAAATTGATGACAAGGTGTTTGGGAACGTGACACAATTCATTAAAGTCTTTATATTAATTATATGATAGGGACAATATCATATGCGTCACTAAATTGATGACGAGGTATTTGGCAACTTGATAGAATTCATTAAAGTCTTTATATTAATTATATGATAGGGACAATATCATATGCGTCACTAAATTGATGACAAGGTGTTTGGCAACTTGATACAATTCTTTAAAGTCTTTATATCAAAAATTATATGATAGGGACAATAGCATATGCGTCACTAAATTGATAACGAGGTGTTTGGCAACTTGATACAATTCTTTAAAGTCTTTATATCAAAAATTATATGATAGGAACAATATCATATGCGTCACTAAATTGATGACGAGGTGTTTGGCAACTTGACACAATTCTTTAAAGTCTTTATATCAAAAATTATATGATAGGGACAATATCATATGCGTCACTAAATTGATGACGAGGTGATTGGCAACTTGACACAATTCATTAAAGTCTTTATATTAATTATATGATAGGGACAATATCATATGCGTCACTAAATTGATGACGAGGTATTTGGCAACTTGATAGAATTCTTTAAAGTCTTTATATCAAAAATTATATGATAGGGACAATATCATATGCGTCACTAAATTGATGACGAGGTGTTTGGCAACGTGACACAATTCATTAAAGTCTTTATATTAATTATATGATAGGGACAATATCATATGCGTCACTAAATTGATGACAAGGTGTTTGGGAACGTGACACAATTCATTAAAGTCTTTATATTAATTATATGATAGGGACAATATCATATGCGTCATTAAATTGATGACGAGGTGTTTGGCAACTTGACACAATTCATTAAAGTCTTTATATTAATTATATGATAGGGACAATATCATATGCGTCACTAAATTGATGACGAGGAATTTGGCAACTTGATAGAATTCTTTAAAGTCTTTATATCAAAAATTATATGATAGGGACAATATCATATGCGTCACTAAATTGATGACGAGGTGTTTGGCAACTTGACGCAATTCATTAAAGTCTTTATATTAATTATATGATAGGGACAATATCATATGCGTCACTAAATTGATGACGAGGTATTTGGCAACTTGATACAATTCTTTAAAGTCTTTATATCAAAAATTATATGATAGTGACAATATCATATGCGTCACTAAATTGATGACGAGGTGTTTGGCAACTTGATACAATTCTTTAAAGTCTTTATATCAAAAACTATATGATAGGGACAATAGCATATGCGTCACTAAATTGATGACGAGGTATTTGGCAACTTGATAGAATTCTTTAAAGTCTTTATATCAAAAATTATATGATAGGGACAATATCATATGCGTCACTAAATTGATGACGAGGTGTTTGGCAACGTGACACAATTCATTAAAGTCTTTATATTAATTATATGATAGGGACAATATCATATGCGTCACTAAATTGATGACGAGGTATTTGGCAACTTGATACAATTCTTTAAAGTCTTTATATCAAAAATTATATGATAGTGACAATATCATATGCGTCACTAAATTGATGACGGGTGTTTGGCAACTTGATACAATTCTTTAAAGTCTTTATATCAAAAACTATATGATAGGGACAATAGCATATGCGTCACTAAATTGATGACGAGGTATTTGGCAACTTGATAGAATTCTTTAAAGTCTTTATATCAAAAATTATATGATAGTGACAATATCATATGCGTCACTAAATTGATGACGGGGTGTTTGGCAACTTGATACAATTCTTTAAAGTCTTTATATCAAAATATATGATAGGGACAATAGCATATGCGTCACTAAATTGATGACGAGTATTTGGCAACTTGATAGAATTCTTTAAAGTCTTTATATCAAAAATTATATGATAGTGACAATATCATATGCGTCACTAAATTGATGACGAGGTGTTTGGCAACGTGACACAATTCATTAAAGTCTTTATATTAATTATATGATAGGGACAATATCATATGCGTCACTAAATTGATGACGAGGTATTTGGCAACTTGATAGAATTCTTTAAAGTCTTTATATCAAAAATTATATGATAGGGACAATATCATATGCGTCACTAAATTGATGACAAGGTGTTTGGCAACTTGATACAATTCTTTAAAGTCTTTATATCAAAATTATATGATAGGGACAATAGCATATGCGTCACTAAATTGATAACGAGGTGTTTGGCAACTTGATACAATTCTTTAAATCTTTATATCAAAAATTATATGATAGGAACAATATCATATGCGTCACTAAATTGATGACGAGGTGTTTGGCAACGTGACACAATTCATTAAAGTCTTTATATTAATTATATGATAGGGACAATATCATATGCGTCACTAAATTGATGACAAGGTGTTTGGGAACGTGACACAATTCATTAAAGTCTTTATATTAATTATATGATAGGGACAATATCATATGCGTCACTAAATTGATGACGAGGTATTTGGCAACTTGATAGAATTCATTAAAGTCTTTATATTAATTATATGATAGGGACATATCATATGCGTCACTAAATTGATGACGAGGTGTTTGGCAACTTGACACAATTCATTAAAGTCTTTATATTAATTATATGATAGGGACAATATCATATGCGTCACTAAATTGATGACGAGGTGTTTGGCAACTTGACACAATTCATTAAAGTCTTTATATTAATTATATGATAGGGACAATATCATATACGTCACTAAATTGATGACGAGGTATTTGGCAACTTGATACAATTCTTTAAAGTCTTTATATCAAAAATTATATGATAGGACAATATCATATGCGTCACTAAATTGATGACGAGGTGTTTGGCAACTTGATACAATTCTTTAAAGTCTTTATATCAAAAATTATATGATAGGGACAATATCATATGCGTCAGTAAATTGATGACGAGGTGTTTGGCAACGTGACACAATTCATTAAAGTCTTTATATTAATTATATGATAGGGACAATATCATATGCGTCACTAAATTGATGACGAGGTGTTTGGCAACGTGACACAATTCATTAAAGTCTTTATATTAATTATATGATAGGGACAATATCATATGCGTCATTAAATTGATGACGAGGTGTTTGGCAACTTGACACAATTCATTAAAGTCTTTATATTAATTATATGATAGGGACAATATCATATGCGTCACTAAATTGATGACGAGGATTTGGCAACTTGATAGAATTCTTTAAAGTCTTTATATCAAAAATTATATGATAGGGACAATATCATATGCGTCACTAAATTGATGACGAGGTGTTTGGCAACTTGACACAATTCATTAAAGTCTTTATATTAATTATATGATAGGGACAATATCATATGCGTCACTAAATTGATGACGAGGTATTTGGCAACTTGATACAATTCTTTAAAGTCTTTATATCAAAAATTATATGATAGGACAATATCATATGCGTCACTAAATTGATGACGAGGTGTTTGGCAACTTGATACAATTCTTTAAAGTCTTTATATCAAAAATTATATGATAGGGACAATATCATATGCGTCACTAAATTGATGACGAGGTATTTGGCAACTTGATAGAATTCTTTAAAGTCTTTATATCAAAAATTATATGATAGGGACAATATCATATGCGTCACTAAATTGATGACGAGGTGTTTGGCAACGTGACACAATTCATTAAAGTCTTTATATTAATTATATGATAGGGACAATATCATATGCGTCACTAAATTGATGACGAGGTATTTGGCAACTTGATACAATTCTTTAAAGTCTTTATATCAAAAATTATATGATAGGGACAATATCATATGCGTCACTAAATTGATGACGAGGTGTTTGGCAACTTGACACAATTCATTAAAGTCTTTATATTAATTATATGATAGGGACAATATCATATGCGTCACTAAATTGATGACGAGGTATTTGGCAACTTGATAGAATTCTTTAAAGTCTTTATATCAAAAATTATATGATAGGACAATATCATATGCGTCACTAAATTGATGACGAGGTGTTTGGCAACTTGATACAATTCTTTAAAGTCTTTATATCAAATTATATGATAGGGACAATATCATATGCGTCACTAAATTGATGACGAGGTATTTGGCAACTTGATAGAATTCTTTAAAGTCTTTATATCAAAAATTATATGATAGGGACAATATCATATGCGTCACTAAATTGATGACGAGGTGTTTGGCAACGTGACACAATTCATTAAAGTCTTTATATTAATTATATGATAGGGACAATATCATATGCGTCACTAAATTGATGACAAGGTGTTTGGGAACGTGACACAATTCATTAAAGTCTTTATATTAATTATATGATAGGGACAATATCATATGCGTCACTAAATTGATGACGAGGTATTTGGCAACTTGATAGAATTCATTAAAGTCTTTATATTAATTATATGATAGGGACAATATCATATGCGTCACTAAATTGATGACAAGGTGTTTGGCAACTTGATACAATTCTTTAAAGTCTTTATATCAAAAATTATATGATAGGGACAATACATATGCGTCACTAAATTGATAACGAGGTGTTTGGCAACTTGATACAATTCTTTAAAGTCTTTATATCAAAAATTATATGATAGGAACAATATCATATGCGTCACTAAATTGATGACGAGGTGTTTGGCAACTTGACACAATTCTTAAAGTCTTTATATCAAAAATTATATGATAGGGACAATATCATATGCGTCACTAAATTGATGACGAGGTGATTGGCAACTTGACACAATTCATTAAAGTCTTTATATTAATTATATGATAGGGACAATATCATATGCGTCACTAAATTGATGACGAGGTATTTGGCAACTTGATAGAATTCTTTAAAGTCTTTATATCAAAAATTATATGATAGGGACAATATCATATGCGTCACTAAATTGATGACGAGGTGTTTGGCAACGTGACACAATTCATTAAAGTCTTTATATTAATTATATGATAGGGACAATATCATATGCGTCACTAAATTGATGACGAGGTGTTTGGCAACTTGACACAATTCATTAAAGTCTTTATATTAATTATATGATAGGGACAATATCATATGCGTCACTAAATTGATGACGAGGTGTTTGGCAACTTGACACAATTCATTAAAGTCTTTATATTAATTATATGATAGGGACAATATCATATGCGTCACTAAATTGATGACGAGGTATTTGGCAACTTGATAGAATTCTTTAAAGTCTTTATATCAAAAATTATATGATAGGGACAATATCATATGCGTCACTAAATTGATGACGAGGTGTTTGGCAACTTGACACAATTCATTAAAGTCTTTATATTAATTATATGATAGGGACAATATCATATGCGTCACTAAATTGATGACGAGGTATTTGGCAACTTGATACAATTCTTTAAAGTCTTTATATCAAAAATTATATGATAGGGACAATATCATATGCGTCACTAAATTGATGACGAGGTGTTTGGCAACTTGATACAATTCTTTAAAGTCTTTATATCAAAATTATATGATAGGGACAATATCATATGCGTCACTAAATTGATGACGAGGTATTTGGCAACTTGATAGAATTCTTTAAAGTCTTTATATCAAAAATTATATGATAGGGACAATATCATATGCGTCACTAAATTGATGACGAGGTGTTTGGCAACGTGACACAATTCATTAAAGTCTTTATATTAATTATATGATAGGGACAATATCATATGCGTCACTAAATTGATGACAAGGTGTTTGGGAACGTGACACAATTCATTAAAGTCTTTATATTAATTATATGATAGGGACAATATCATATGCGTCACTAAATTGATGACGAGGTATTTGGCAACTTGATAGAATTCATTAAAGTCTTTATATTAATTATATGATAGGGACAAATCATATGCGTCACTAAATTGATGACAAGGTGTTTGGAACTTGATACAATTCTTTAAAGTCTTTATATCAAAAATTATATGATAGGGACAATAGCATATGCGTCACTAAATTGATAACGAGGTGTTTGGCAACTTGATACAATTCTTTAAAGTCTTTATATCAAAAATTATATGATAGGAACAATATCATATGCGTCACTAAATTGATGACGAGGTGTTTGGCAACTTGACACAATTCTTTAAAGTCTTTATATCAAAAATTATATGATAGGGACAATATCATATGCGTCACTAAATTGATGACGAGGTGATTGGCAACTTGACACAATTCATTAAAGTCTTTATATTAATTATATGATAGGGACAATATCATATGCGTCACTAAATTGATGACGAGGTATTTGGCAACTTGATAGAATTCTTTAAAGTCTTTATATCAAAAATTATATGATAGGGACAATATCATATGCGTCACTAAATTGATGACGAGGTGTTTGGCAACTTGACACAATTCATTAAAGTCTTTATATTAATTATATGATAGGGACAATATCATATGCGTCACTAAATTGATGACGAGGTATTTGGCAACTTGATAGAATTCTTTAAAGTCTTTATATCAAAAATTATATGATAGGGACAATATCATATGCGTCACTAAATTGATGACGAGGTGTTTGGCAACTTGACACAATTCATTAAAGTCTTTATATTAATTATATGATAGGGACAATATCATATGCGTCACTAAATTGATGACGAGGTGTTTGGCAACTTGACACAATTCATTAAAGTCTTTATATTAATTATATGATAGGGACAATATCATATGCGTCACTAAATTGATGACGAGGTATTTGGCAACTTGATACAATTCTTTAAAGTCTTTATATCAAAATTATATGATAGGGACAATATCATATGCGTCACTAAATTGATGACGAGGTGTTTGGCAACTTGACACAATTCATTAAAGTCTTTATATAAATTATATGATAGGGACAATATCATATGCGTCACTAAATTGATGACGAGGTGTTTGGCAACTTGACACAATTCATTAAAGTCTTTATATTAATTATATGATAGGGACAATATCATATGCGTCACTAAATTGATGACGAGGTATTTGGCAACTTGATACAATTCTTTAAAGTCTTTATATCAAAAATTATATGATAGGGACAATATCATATGCGTCACTAAATTGATGACGAGGTGTTTGGCAACTTGATACAATTCTTTAAAGTCTTTATATCAAAATTATATGATAGGGACAATATCATATGCGTCACTAAATTGATGACGAGGTGTTTGGCAACTTGATACAATTCTTTAAAGTCTTTATATCAAAAATTATATGATAGGACAATATCATATGCGTCACTAAATTGATGACGAGGTGTTTGGCAACTTGACACAATTCATTAAAGTCTTTATATTAATTATATGATAGGGACAATATCATATGCGTCACTAAATTGATGACGAGGTATTTGGCAACTTGATACAATTCTTTAAAGTCTTTATATCAAAAATTATATGATAGGACAATATCATATGCGTCACTAAATTGATGACGAGGTGTTTGGCAACTTGAACAATTCATTAAAGTCTTTATATTAATTATATGATAGGGACAATATCATATGCGTCACTAAATTGATGACGAGGTATTTGGCAACTTGATACAATTCTTTAAAGTCTTTATATCAAAATTATATGATAGGGACAATATCATATGCGTCACTAAATTGATGACGAGGTGTTTGGCAACTTGATACAATTCTTTAAAGTCTTTATATCAAAAATTATATGATAGGGACAATATCATATGCGTCACTAAATTGATGACGAGGTGTTTGGCAACTTGAACAATTCATTAAAGTCTTTATATAATTATATGATAGGGACAATATCATATGCGTCACTAAATTGATGAGGTTTTGAACTTAAATTTTTTTTATTAATTATATGATAGGACAATATCATATGCGTCACTAAATTGATGACGAGGTGTTTGGCAACTTGACACAATTCATTAAAGTCTTTATATTAATTATATGATAGGGACAATATCATATGCGTCACTAAATTGATGAC
>NC_046672.1:23151970-23182066 GCF_004382145.1 Drosophila mauritiana | reverse complement strand
GGGATAACTGGCTTGTGGCGGCCAAGCGTTCATAGCGACGTCGCTTTTTGATCCTTCGATGTCGGCTCTTCCTATCATTGTGAAGCAAAATTCACCAAGCGTTTGATTGTTCACCCATGCAAGGGAACGTGAGCTGGGTTTAGACCGTCGTGAGACAGGTTAGTTTTACCCTACTAATGACAAAACGTTGTTGCGACAGCATTCCTGCGTAGTACGAGAGGAACCGCAGGTACGGACCAATGGCACAATACTTGTTCGAGCGAACAGTGGTATGACGCTACGTCCGTTGGATTATGCCTGAACGCCTCTAAGGTCGTATCCGTGCTGGACTGCAATGATAAATAAGGGGCAATTTGCATTGTATGGCTTCTAAACCATTTAAAGTTTATAATTTATTTTATAAACGACAATGATGTGATGCCAATGTAATTTGTAACATAGTAAATTAGGAGGATCTTCGATCACCTGATGCCGCGCTAGTTACATATAAAGCATTATTTAATACAATGACAAAGCCTAGAATAATTGTAAACGACTTTTGTAACAGGCAAGGTGTTGTAAGTGGTTGAGCAGCTGCCATACTGCGATCCACTGAAAGCTTATCCTTTGCTTGATGATTCGATAAATAAATGATTTCCTGTAGCAAACAAACACCTCGTCATCAATTTAGTGACGCATATATATTGTCCCTATCATATAATTTTGAATAGACTTTAAAGAATTATATCAAGTTGCCAAACCTCGTCATCAATTAGTGACGCATATGATATTGTCCCTATCGTATAATTTTTGATATAAAGACTTTAAAGAATTCTATCAGTTGCCAAATACCTCTCATCAATTTAGTGACGCATATGATATTGTCCCTATCATATAATTAATATAAAGACTTTAATGAATTGTGTCAAGTTGCCAAACACCTCGTCATCAATTAGTGACGCATATGATATTGTCCCTATCATATAATTTTTGATATAAAAATTTTAAAGAATTGTATCAAGTTGCCAAATACCTCGTCATCAATTTAGTGACGCATATGATATTGTCCTATCATATAATTAATATAAAGACTTTAATGAATGTGTCAAGTTGCCAAACACCTCGTCATCAATTTAGTGACGCATATGATATTGTCCCTATCATATAATTTTTTGATATAAAGACTTTAAAGAATTATATCAAGTTGCCAAATACCTCGTCATCAATTTAGTGACGCATATGATATTGTCTCTATCATATAATTAATATAAAGACTTTAATGAATTGTGTCAAGTTGCCAAACACCTCGTCATCAATTTAGTGACGCATATGATATTGTCCCTATCATATAATTTTTGATATAAAACTTTAAAGAATTGTATCAAGTTGCCAAATACCTCGTCATCAATTTAGTGACGCATATGATATTGTCCCTATCATATAATTAATATAAAGACTTTAATGAATTGTGTCAAGTTGCCAAACACCTCGTCATCAATTTAGTGACGCATATGATATTGTCCCTATCATATAATTTTTGATATAAAAACTTTAAAGAATTGTATCAAGTTGCCAAATACCTCGTCATCAATTTAGTGACGCATATGATATTGTCCCTATCATATAATTAATATAAAGACTTTAATGAATTGTGTCAAGTTGCCAAACACCTCGTCATCAATTTAGTGACGCATATGATATTGTCCCTATCATATAATATTTGATATAAAGACTTTAAAGAATTATATCAAGTTGCCAAATACCTCGTCATCAATTTAGTGACGCATATGATATTGTCTCTATCATATAATTAATATAAAGACTTTAATGAATTGTGTCAAGTTGCCAAACACCTCGTCATCAATTTAGTGACGCATATGATATTGTCCCTATCATATAATTTTTGATATAAAGACTTTAAAGAATTCTATCAAGTTGCCAAATACCTCGTCATCAATTTAGTGACGCATATGATATTGTCTCTATCATATAATTAATATAAAGACTTTAATGATTTGTGTCACGTTGCCAAACACCTCGTCATCAATTTAGTGACGCATATGATATTGTCCCTATCATATAATTAATATAAAGACTTTTTAAAGAATTGTATCAAGTTGCCAAACACCTCGTCATCAACTACTATATTATGGTTGCGCCGACCTCTCATATTGTATTCTCTTATGTCTTCATAGGATTTTGGCAATTATACGAGTAAATTAAATAATATACATATGAAAATGATTAATTATTATATGTATAAGGGAAAAAATGCTGAAATATTCCCATATTATCTTAGTATTATAGAGGAAAGACCGTTGCCGACCTCTGATATTGTTCAAAACTTATGTATTTATATGATTTTGGCAATTATATGAGTAAATTAAATAATATACATATAAAATGATTAAATATTATATGTATAAATGTATAAAGGAAAAAATGATGAAATATTCCCACATTATCTTAGTATTATAGAGGAAAGACCGTTGCTGACCTCTGATATTGTTCAAAACTTATGTATTTATATGATTTTGGCAATAATATGAGTAAATTAAATAATATACATATGAAAATGATTAATTATTATATGTATAAATGTATAAGGGAAAAAATGCTGAAAATATTCCCATATTATCTTAGTATTATAGAGGAAAGACCGTTGCTGACCTCTGATATTGTTCAAAACTTATGTATTTATATGATTTTGGCAATTATATGAGTAAATTAAATAATATACATATGAAAATTATTAATTATTATATGTATAAGGGAAAAAATGCTGAAAATATCCCACATTCTCTTAGTATTATAGAGAAAAGCCATTATAGTGAGAGGGTATAGTAGTGTAAACGACCGGAATTACGACAGAGGGTTCAAAAACTACTATAGGTAGGCAGTGGTTGCCGACCTCTCATATTGTTCAAAACTTATGTATTCATATGATTTTGGCAATTATATGAGTAAATTAAATAATATACATATGAAAATTATTAATTATTATATGTATAGGGGAAAAAATGCTGAAATATTCCCACATTCTCTTAGTATTATAGAGAAAAGCCATTATAGTGAGAGGGTATAGTAGTGTAAACGACCGGAATTACGACAGAGGGTTCAAAAACTACTATAGGTAGGCAGTGGTTGCCGACCTCTCATATTGTTCAAAACTTATGTATTCATATGATTTTGGCAATTATATGAGTAAATTAAATAATATACATATGAAAATTATTAATTATTATATGTATAGGGGAAAAAATGCTGAAATATCCCACATTCTCTTAGTATTATAGAGAAAAGCCATTATAGTGAGAGGGTATAGTAGTGTAAACGACCGGAATTACGACAGAGGGTTCAAAAACTACTATAGGTAGGCAGTGGTTGCCGACCTCTCATATTGTTCAAAACTTATGTATTCATATGATTTTGGCAATAATATGAGTAAATTAAATAATATACATATGAAAATGATTAATTATTATATGTATAAGGGAAAAAATGCTGAAAATATCCCACATTCTCTTAGTATTATAGAGAAAAGCCATTATAGTGAGAGGGTATAGTAGTGTAAACGACCGGAATTACGACAGAGGGTTCAAAAACTACTATAGGTAGGCAGTGGTTGCCGACCTCTCATATTGTTCAAAACTTATGTATTCATATGATTTTGGCAATAATATGAGTAAATTAAATAATATACATATGAAAATGATTAATTATTATATGTATAAGGGAAAAAATGCTGAAAATATCCCACATTCTCTTAGTATTATAGAGAAAAGCCATTATAGTGAGAGGGTATAGTAGTGTAAACGACCGGAATTACGACAGAGGGTTCAAAAACTACTATAGGTAGGCAGTGGTTGCCGACCTCTCATATTGTTCAAAACTTATGTATTCATATGATTTTGGCAATAATATGAGTAAATTAAATAATATACATATGAAAATGATTAATTATTATATGTATAAGGGAAAAAATGCTGAAAATATCCCACATTCTCTTAGTATTATAGAGAAAAGCCATTATAGTGAGAGGGTATAGTAGTGTAAACGACCGGAATTACGACAGAGGGTTCAAAAACTACTATAGGTAGGCAGTGGTTGCCGACCTCTCATATTGTTCAAAACTTATGTATTCATATGATTTTGGCAATAATATGAGTAAATTAAATAATATACATATGAAAATGATTAATTATTATATGTATAAGGGAAAAAATGCTGAAAATATCCCACATTCTCTTAGTATTATAGAGAAAAGCCATTATAGTGAGAGGGTATAGTAGTGTAAACGACCGGAATTACGACAGAGGGTTCAAAAACTACTATAGGTAGGCAGTGGTTGCCGACCTCTCATATTGTTCAAAACTTATGTATTCATATGATTTTGGCAATAATATGAGTAAATTAAATAATATACATATGAAAATGATTAATTATTATATGTATAAGGGAAAAAATAATCATATTATATATGAATAATGGAAAAAAAATGAAATGTTCCTATAATCTCTTAATATATAAGAGAATAGCCCGTATGTTGGGTGGCAAACGGAATTGAAAATACCCGCTTTGAGGACAGCGGGTTCAAAAACTACTATAGGTAGGCAGTGGTTGCCGACCTCCCGCATTATTCGAAATATTTATTTCGGATTATGTTTATATTGGTTACATACAATAAAGTATATTATTATCCGTACAAATTTGTTTCTCAGTTCTATAGAACACGGGACTTGGCTCCGCGGATAATAGGAATATACGCTTTATAGATAATATCGTTGAAACAAAAGTCAAGTTTCTATTATATATAGAATAACAAATCGTTTCCATATATTATCGTTAATTTTTGGAGGCAGGCAAATATTAATTTATTACCTGCCGTATAGTTGGATTATTATATCGTTACGGTATAATACAAATATGGATTCTTATGAAAGAAATATAAAATTATATATTAAATGTGGAAATATTATCATATGCGCTTGGTTTTATGTTATATATTACCAGAGATATATATGAAAAGAGATAAATTTTAAATTTATCTTCAAAATGCAAATGATTTAACTTAATATTTATATTGGTTAAACAAAAATTGTACATGTGTGGATACAATAATTATGTATGTTGGAAATAAAATGATATTTTATAATGAAATATGTATGTATAAAAAGATAAAATTATAGAAATATATATATTACAATAATTAGATGAAATTCTTGTTATATTGGTAAAACAAGTATAAATTAAAAATGAAAATATGGATTACGAATGCTATATAAAAATGGCCGTAATCGAATGGATTTTTTTACTTATATATTTAAAATTTTACCCAAAGGCGAAATATTGAATTTTATTCAATATAATAAAAATCATGGAATTATATAAAGTGAAAAATCTATATATCTATATATCTATTATATTGCTTATTTCGATTCAAAATATATGAATGGAATATGAAGGAAAAACATTATTCTGGTTGATCCTGCCAGTAGTTATATGCTTGTCTCAAAGATTAAGCCATGCATGTCTAAGTACACACGAATTAAAAGTGAAACCGCAAAAGGCTCATTATATCAGTTATGGTTCCTTAGATCGTTAACAGTTACTTGGATAACTGTGGTAATTCTAGAGCTAATACATGCAATTAAAACATGAACCTTATGGGACATGTGCTTTTATTAGGCTAAAACCAAGCGATCGCAAGATCGTTATATTGGTTGAACTCTAGATAACATGCAGATCGTATGGTCTTGTACCGACGACAGATCTTTCAAATGTCTGCCCTATCAACTTTTGATGGTAGTATCTAGGACTACCATGGTTGCAACGGGTAACGGGGAATCAGGGTTCGATTCCGGAGAGGGAGCCTGAGAAACGGCTACCACATCTAAGGAAGGCAGCAGGCGCGTAAATTACCCACTCCCAGCTCGGGGAGGTAGTGACGAAAAATAACAATACAGGACTCATATCCGAGGCCCTGTAATTGGAATGAGTACACTTTAAATCCTTTAACAAGGACCAATTGGAGGGCAAGTCTGGTGCCAGCAGCCGCGGTAATTCCAGCTCCAATAGCGTATATTAAAGTTGTTGCGGTTAAAACGTTCGTAGTTGAACTTGTGCTTCATACGGGTAGTACAACTTACAATTGTGGTTAGTACTATACCTTTATGTATGTAAGCGTATTACCGGTGGAGTTCTTATATGTGATTAAATACTTGTATTTTTTCATATGTTCCTCCTATTTAAAAACCTGCACTAGTGCTCTTAAACGAGTGTTATTGTGGGCCGGTACTATTACTTTGAACAAATTAGAGTGCTTAAAGCAGGCTTCAAATGCCTGAATATTCTGTGCATGGGATAATGAAATAAGACCTCTGTTCTGCTTTCATTGGTTTTCAGATCAAGAGGTAATGATTAATAGAAGCAGTTTGGGGGCATTAGTATTACGACGCGAGAGGTGAAATTCTTGGACCGTCGTAAGACTAACTTAAGCGAAAGCATTTGCCAAAGATGTTTTCATTAATCAAGAACGAAAGTTAGAGGTTCGAAGGCGATCAGATACCGCCCTAGTTCTAACCATAAACGATGCCAGCTAGCAATTGGGTGTAGCTACTTTTATGGCTCTCTCAGTCGCTTCCCGGGAAACCAAAGCTTTTGGGCTCCGGGGGAAGTATGGTTGCAAAGCTGAAACTTAAAGGAATTGACGGAAGGGCACCACCAGGAGTGGAGCCTGCGGCTTAATTTGACTCAACACGGGAAAACTTACCAGGTCCGAACATAAGTGTGTAAGACAGATTGATAGCTCTTTCTCGAATCTATGGGTGGTGGTGCATGGCCGTTCTTAGTTCGTGGAGTGATTTGTCTGGTTAATTCCGATAACGAACGAGACTCAAATATATTAAATAGATATCTTCAGGATTATGGTGCTGAAGCTTATGTAGCCTTCATTCATGGTGGCAGTAAAATGTTTATTGTGTTTGAATGTGTTTATGTAAGTGGAGCCGTACCTGTTGGTTTGTCCCATTATAAGGACACTAGCTTCTTAAATGGACAAATTGCGTCTAGCAATAATGAGATTGAGCAATAACAGGTCTGTGATGCCCTTAGATGTCCTGGGCTGCACGCGCGCTACAATGAAAGTATCAACGTGTATTTCCTAGACCGAGAGGTCCGGGTAAACCGCTGAACCACTTTCATGCTTGGGATTGTGAACTGAAACTGTTCACATGAACTTGGAATTCCCAGTAAGTGTGAGTCATTAACTCGCATTGATTACGTCCCTGCCCTTTGTACACACCGCCCGTCGCTACTACCGATTGAATTATTTAGTGAGGTCTCCGGACGTGATCACTGTGACGCCTTGCGTGTTACGGTTGTTTCGCAAAAGTTGACCGAACTTGATTATTTAGAGGAAGTAAAAGTCGTAACAAGGTTTCCGTAGGTGAACCTGCGGAAGGATCATTATTGTATAATATCCTTATCGTTAATAAACATTTGTTATAATACAAATAAATACAATTTACCAAAATAAAAATATTACAAAATGATTCCACGGAATCAAAAGTTAAAGTCAAAATAAAATGAAGATGGCTTTTATTTTATATGTGGGGCTTGGCAACCTCATAAAAAGACTTTAACATTATTAATGTTGTTGTGCGTATTTGTGGCAGTACCTACTACAACAATGGCGTTTCCTATAAAAACAAATTCTCGAAAATGGAAATCGAAGAAACTGAACAAAATTTGAAAGTAGAAGTCGAATTAAAATTAAAATAATTTTGAATGTGGTATTCAAAATAAGTGTGTGTGTATATGGACCATAATATACACGCGTTGCGAATATGTATTGTTCATCTATGTTATGAGCATACGTTGGCTAATGCAACAACCTAAAATATACAATGTTTGTACCTGTCATCCATCAGGTTAATGTTTTATATAAATTTTGCAGTATGTGTCACCCAAAATAGCAAACCATAACCAGATTTTTATGATACATAATGCTTATATGAAACTAAGACATATCGCAACATTTATTTTTAGGTATAAAAATAAATTTATTGAAGGAATTGATATATGCCAGTAAAATGGTGTATTTTTAATTTCTTTCAATAAAAACAATATTGATATTATATAAAAATGAATTATAAAACTCTAAGCGGTGGATCACTCGGCTCATGGGTCGATGAAGAACGCAGCAAACTGTGCGTCATCGTGTGAACTGCAGGACACATGAACATCGACATTTTGAACGCATATCGCAGTCCATGCTGTTATGTACTTTAATTAATTTTATAGTGCTGCTTGGACTACATATGGTTGAGGGTTGTAAGACTATGCTAATTAAGTTGTTTATAAATTTTTTATAAGCATATGGTATATTATTGGATTAAATAATGATTTTATTCATAATATTAAAAAAGAAATGAAAAACATTATCTCACATTTGAATGTGAAAAACGAAGAGAAATATTTTCTTTTTCAATCAAATAATACTGAGAAATGTCTAGCATAAAAAATTGAAATATTTTTCATCTAGAATTGTCTCTTATTAATGATTCGGAAAAAGAAAAATCTTGGTTTTGTTATTATTCTTCGTTGGTTCGTTAAATGGATAAAAAATAACTTTGCTTACAAGAACTATTGGAACTATTTATAACGAATTTAATTGATTGTTTTATCATTTATATATAAAGAATTTATGGCAAAAATAGTTATATATACAACCTCAACTCATATGGGACTACC
Source organism: Drosophila mauritiana (assembly GCF_004382145.1). Taxonomy (NCBI): domain Eukaryota; kingdom Metazoa; phylum Arthropoda; class Insecta; order Diptera; family Drosophilidae; genus Drosophila; species Drosophila mauritiana. The sequence goes on along the minus strand of NC_046672.1, from coordinate 23,173,333 downwards.
CCCTGAATTTAAGCATATTAATTAGGGGAGGAAAAGAAACTAACAAGGATTTTCTTAGTAGCGGCGAGCGAAAAGAAAACAGTTCAGCACTAAGTCACTTTGTCTATATGGCAAATGTGAGATGCAGTGTATGGAGCGTCAATATTCTAGTATGAGAAATTAATGATTTAAGTCCTTCTTAAATGAGGCCATTTACCCATAGAGGGTGCCAGGCCCGTATAACGTTAATGATTACTAGATGATGTTTCCAAAGAGTCGTGTTGCTTGATAGTGCAGCACTAAGTGGGTGGTAAACTCCATCTAAAACTAAATATAACCATGAGACCGATAGTAAACAAGTACCGTGAGGGAAAGTTGAAAAGAACTCTGAATAGAGAGTTAAACAGTACGTGAAACTGCTTAGAGGTTAAGCCCGATGAACCTGAATATCCGTTATGGAAAATTCATCATTAAAATTGTAATATTTAAATAATATTATTAAGAATAATGTGCATTTTTTCCATATAAGGACATTGTAATCTATTAGCATATCCCAAATTTATCATAAAATATAACTTATAGTTTATTCCAATTAAATTGCTTGCATTTTAACACAGAATAAATGTTATTAATTTGATAAAGTGCTGATAGATTTATATTATTACAGAGCGTTAATTTTTCGGAATTATATAATGGCATAATTATCATTGATTTTTGTGTTTATTATATGCTCTTGTATGATTAACAATGCGAAAGATTCAGGATACCTTCGGGACCCGTCTTGAAACACGGACCAAGGAGTCTAACATATGTGCAAGTTATTGGGATGTAAACCTAATAGCGTAATTAACTTGACTAATAATGGGATTAGTTTTTTAGCTATTTATAGCTAATTAACACAATCCCGGGGCGTTCTATATAGTTATGTATAATGTATATTTATATTATTTATGCCTCTAACTGGAACGTACCTTGAGCATATATGCTGTGACCCGAAAGATGGTGAACTATACTTGATCAGGTTGAAGTCAGGGGAAACCCTGATGGAAGACCGAAACAGTTCTGACGTGCAAATCGATTGTCAGAATTGAGTATAGGGGCGAAAGACCAATCGAACCATCTAGTAGCTGGTTCCTTCCGAAGTTTCCCTCAGGATAGCTGGTGCATTTTAATATTATATAAAATAATCTTATCTGGTAAAGCGAATGATTAGAGGCCTTAGGGTCGAAACGATCTTAACCTATTCTCAAACTTTAAATGGGTAAGAACCTTAACTTTCTTGATATGAAGTTCAAGGTTATGATATAATGTGCCCAGTGGGCCACTTTTGGTAAGCAGAACTGGCGCTGTGGGATGAACCAAACGTAATGTTACGGTGCCCAAATTAACAACTCATGCAGATACCATGAAAGGCGTTGGTTGCTTAAAACAGCAGGACGGTGATCATGGAAGTCGAAATCCGCTAAGGAGTGTGTAACAACTCACCTGCCGAAGCAACTAGCCCTTAAAATGGATGGCGCTTAAGTTGTATACCTATACATTACCGCTAAAGTAGATGATTTATATTACTTGTGATATAAATTTTGAAACTTTAGTGAGTAGGAAGGTACAATGGTATGCGTAGAAGTGTTTGGCGTAAGCCTGCATGGAGCTGCCATTGGTACAGATCTTGGTGGTAGTAGCAAATAATCGAATGAGACCTTGGAGGACTGAAGTGGAGAAGGGTTTCGTGTGAACAGTGGTTGATCACGAGTTAGTCGGTCCTAAGTTCAAGGCGAAAGCCGAAAATTTTCAAGTAAAACAAAAATGCCTAACTATATAAACAAAGCGAATATAATACACTTGAATAATTTTGAACGAAAGGGAATACGGTTCCAATTCCGTAACCTGTTGAGTATCCGTTTGTTATTAAATATGGGCCTCGTGCTCATCCTGGCAACAGGAACGACCATAAAGAAGCCGTCGAGAGATATCGGAAGAGTTTTCTTTTCTGTTTTATAGCCGTACTACCATGGAAGTCTTTCGCAGAGAGATATGGTAGATGGGCTAGAAGAGCATGACATATACTGTTGTGTCGATATTTTCTCCTCGGACCTTGAAAATTTATGGTGGGGACACGCAAACTTCTCAACAGGCCGTACCAATATCCGCAGCTGGTCTCCAAGGTGAAGAGTCTCTAGTCGATAGAATAATGTAGGTAAGGGAAGTCGGCAAATTAGATCCGTAACTTCGGGATAAGGATTGGCTCTGAAGATTGAGATAGTCGGGCTTGATTGGGAAACAATAACATGGTTTATGTGCTCGTTCTGGGTAAATAGAGTTTCTAGCATTTATGTTAGTTACTTGTTCCCCGGATAGTTTAGTTACGTAGCCAATTGTGGAACTTTCTTGCTAAAATTTTTAAGAATACTATTTGGGTTAAACCAATTAGTTCTTATCAATTATAACGATTATCAATTAACAATCAATTCAGAACTGGCACGGACTTGGGGAATCCGACTGTCTAATTAAAACAAAGCATTGTGATGGCCCTAGCGGGTGTTGACACAATGTGATTTCTGCCCAGTGCTCTGAATGTCAAAGTGAAGAAATTCAAGTAAGCGCGGGTCAACGGCGGGAGTAACTATGACTCTCTTAAGGTAGCCAAATGCCTCGTCATCTAATTAGTGACGCGCATGAATGGATTAACGACGGACGTGTTTTCGTTGCGCTCGTGTACAGATTGCGAATAACTAAGTTTTCCTTGTTGGAAAGTAATTAAATCGGTGATTTAGTGCTCCGCGGAAGTCGAGTGAAAATTGTCGAGTGTTAAAAACAAGCGGTTTGGAAATTATTAACAATAAACTATTGGAAATTTTCCACTCCGCACGTGCTGCGAGGCGAGCTTACGAGTAAGTTTTTCGAGTAAGCTTTTTGAGCAGCTGTCAAAAAGCTTATTGGTGGCAGTCACTGCTAGGGTTTGTGTCTAGGGACAGTTTAGTGCTACCAGACGCTACCGATAGGTGGAGCTCTAGAGCATCTACCTTTTGTCAGTGAGCAAACGAGCATACGGTTGCTGGCGTCGACGGTAGGAGGAGCCACCATCGGAGTTATGCCGACCGAGAGCGACAGCAGCGCGAGTGCCTTGAGCGGATGTAGTGCCTCGAGGAAATCCAGACGAGGCAGGCGCAGAAGCCATCTGGCCTCTAAGAGCTCGGCGCCGACGCAGGCGAAATTGGTTGCCCTGGCGTCGAATGGAGTGCCAGAACCCGTTGGTGTACTTGAGGAGGCGTTTTCGTCGCTGGAGGACGCCCGGGCGGCTACGGCAAACGCTGCCATCGATGCTGCCCCCCCAACGCTGCTGCCACCGCTGTTGATCCTACTGCTGCCCCTGCTGCCGACCACACTGCTGCCTCCGCCGTTTCCACTGCTGCTAAAATTGTTGCCACCACTGCCACCGCCGCTACCGCTGCCGCCCGTGCTGGGCAAGCAGCCATGATGGCAGAGCTGTCGGCCACCCAGCGCATGGTGAGAAGCAGCTTCCGCAGCCTAGGAGAAGTGGACACGGAAGAGCTCTCGTATGCTATCAGCCGCTACGATGAGCTGGTGCTGGCGTTAATGCTCCGGTGTGGAGAACTGGAGACGCGGCTCGCTATGCCGCCACCGCCGCCGCCGTCGTCGAATCCGTTAAAGAATACGGCCGCCAATGCTCCCCAGATGCCACAGGTTGCACCCATCGCTGCCCCGCGGACCACCAAGGTTCGCGAGACGTGGTCAGCGGTGGTGAAGTGCGACGACCCTGCGCTATCGGGGAAAGCTATAGCGGAAAAGGTGCGAACGATGGTTGCACCCTCCCTCGGAGTCAGAGTACATGAGGTACGTGAGCTCCGTCGAGGTGGTGGTGCGATCATTCGTACTCCTTCAGTTGGAGAGCTGCAGAAGGTGGTAGCATCAAAGAGGTTCGCTGAAGTTGGGCTAAATGTGGCACGGAATGCGGCCGAGAAGCCGAAGGTCGTCGTCTATGACGTCGACACAGCTATCGGCCCTGAGGAATTCATGCAGGAGCTGCATGGAAATAACTTCGACAGCGATATGACTATGTCCCAATTTAAGAAGTCCGTGCACCTGGTGACCAAGGCGTGGTCGGTAACCGACGGCGCCACAGTAAATGTAACGCTAGAGGTAGACGACCGCGCGATGGCGAAGCTTGATGTAGGTCGTGTCTACATCAAGTGGTTCTCATTCCGATGCCGAGCACAGGTCCGCACATACGCCTGCCACAGATGCGTGGGTTTCGACCACAAGGTCAGCGAATGCCGGCAGAAGGACAATGTCTGCCGCCAGTGCGGGCAACAAGGCCACACCGCGGCAAAGTGCCAAAACCCGGTGGACTGCCGGAACTGCCGTCACAGAGGGCAACCCTCGGGGCATTACATGCTCTCGAACGTGTGCCCGATATACGGGGCGTTGCTGGCGAGGGTGCAAGCTAGACATTAATGTTTAGCTTCATCCAAGCGAACTGTGGCCGAGGCAGAGCTGCGACCATCGAGCTCGGAGTCCGACTCAGGAGATCGGAGTCTATGTTCGCGCTGGTGCAGGAGCCGTATCTCGGCGGGGACGGAATGGATGTGCTGCCTGAAGGAATGAGAATTTTCACCGATCGGCGAGGGAAGGCAGCCATCCTAGTAGATCAACAGGAAGCCATCTGTATGCCAGTGGAGACCCTCACCACGGATTATGGCGTATGTCTGGTCGTTAAAGGGAGCTTTGGCTCAATCTTCCTTTGCGCCGCATACTGCCAGTTCGATGCACCTCTGGAACCGTACCTCCGGTACATGGATGCGGTCCTGCTGCAGGCCAGCAGAACCCCCGCAATCCTGGGCCTCGACGCGAATGCAGTGTCCCCCATGTGGCTTAGCAAACTCTCTCGTCATGCCGAGGGGCAAGCTAACTACAGACGGGGTGAGCTGCTGTCAGAGTGGATGCTGGAGGCAAGAGTCGCCGCCCTAAACCAGTCAACAGAGGTGTACACGTTCGATAATCACAGAGCTACTAGCGATATCGACGTGACAATCGTCAATGAGGCAGCATCTATGTGGGCCACATATGAGTGGAGAGTGGACGAGTGGGAATTGAGTGACCACAACATCATTACTGTTGTGGCCGAACCAACTACCGCGCGCGCAGTTGAGAGCATAGCTCCTGTGCCGTCCTGGAACTTCTCCAATGCACGTTGGCGATTGTTCAAGGAGGAAATGGTGAGTAGAGCAGCCGAACTTCCGGAAAACTTCTCAGAGTCGCCGTTGGACCAGCAAGTTTCGACCCTGCGCAGTATAGTACATAATGTATGTGATATTGCGCTGGGAAGAAAGTCAATTCGATCGCCCAACAGGAGAGCACGTTGGTGGACTGCCGACCTCTGCGCTGCAAGGCGCGAAGTCCGGAGACTTCGTCGCCTACTCCAAGATGGAAGGCGTCGTGATGACGGTGCCGCTATAGAGCGTGTAGTGGTCGAGCTGAGGCGGGCCTCAGCAAACTACAAGAAGCTCATTGGGAGGGCGAAAATGGATGACTGGAAACGCTTCGTGGGAGATCATGCCGACGACCCATGGGGGCGCGTCTACAAGATTTGCCGAGGCCGCAGAAAGTGCACGGAGATTGGGTGCCTCCGCGTGAATGGCGAGCTCATCACTGATTGGGGTGACTGTGCACGAGTGCTCCTCCGCAATTTCTTCCCAGTTGCGGAGTCCGAAGCACCGACTGCCATCGCGGAGGAAGTCCCACCGGCCCTCGAAGAATTCGAGGTTGATGCATGTGTTGCCCGGTTGAAGAGCAGGCGCTCTCCCGGCTTGGACGGCATCAATGGCACTATCTGCAAGGCAGTCTGGCGCGCCATACCCGAGCACCTAGCATCGTTGTTTTCCCGATGCATCCGATTAGGATACTTTCCCGCTGAGTGGAAGTGCCCACGAGTTGTCTCGCTGCTCAAAGGGCCAGATAAGGACAAGTGTGAGCCCTCCTCATATAGAGGAATATGCTTGCTGCCAGTCTTTGGTAAGGTGCTCGAGGCCATCATGGTGAATCGTGTGAGAGAAGTTCTTCCGGAAGGCTGCAGATGGCAGTTTGGATTTCGCCAAGGACGATGTGTGGAGGATGCTTGGAGACACGTGAAGAGCAGTGTTTGTGCCAGCCCGGCGCAATACGTGCTCGGCACATTCGTGGACTTCAAAGGAGCATTCGACAACGTCGAATGGAGTGCTGCACTCCGCCGACTAGCAGACTTGGGATGCCGGGAGATGGGCTTGTGGCAGAGCTTTTTCTCCGGCCGAAGAGCAGTGATCCGAAGCAGTTCCGGTACTGTGGAAGTACCGGTAACTAGAGGCTGCCCGCAGGGGTCAATCAGTGGCCCATTTATCTGGGACATTCTGATGGATGTACTGCTTCAGCGTCTCCAGCCGTATTGCCAGCTGAGTGCATACGCTGATGACTTGCTGCTTCTCGTCGAGGGAAATTCCCGAGCTATGCTAGAGGAAAAAGGAGCACAGCTGATGTCCATCGTAGAAGCGTGGGGAGCGGAAGTTGGCGTTGCCGTCTCGACCAGCAAGACGGTAATAATGCTGCTAAAGGTGCCTTGAGACGTGCGCCTACGGTGAGGTTTGCTGGAGCGAACCTTCCGTATGTGCGTAGCTGTCGGTACCTTGGCATCACGGTCAGTGAAGGAATGAAATTCCTCACGCACATAGCTTCGCTTCGCCAGCGGATGACCGGAGTCGTTGGAGCATTGGCGCGTGTGCTTCGAGCCGACTGGGGCTTCAGTCCTCGAGCCAGGCGGACCATATATGACGGACTCATGGCACCTTGTGTGCTGTTTGGTGCCCCGGTATGGTATGACACCGCCGAGCAAGTAGCCGCCCGGAGACGACTAGCCTCCTGCCAGAGGCTAATCCTGCTTGGATGCCTTTCGGTATGCCGAACAGTGTCCACAGTGGCACTGCAGGTACTTGGTGGAGCTCCCCCGCTTGACTTGGCTGCTAAGTTTTTAGCGGTCAAATACAAGCTGAAGCGTGGATACCCGCTGGAGGAGAACGACTGGCTATATGACGAGGACACTACGTGTCTAAGCTGGAAGCAGAGGAAGACTCGCCTAGAAGAGTGCTTACTGCAGAGTTGGCAGAACAGATGGGATGATGACAGCGAACCAGGACGGGTGACGCATAAATTCATCCCATATGTCACTCTCGCCTATCGGGATCCAAGATTTGGATTCTCGATGAGGACGTCTTACCTGCTGACAGGTCACGGGTCGTTTAACGCATTTTTGCAAGGGAGAGCCCTCAGCGATACCACTGCTTGCGCTTGTGGAGATCCATATGAGGACTGGATGCACATATTGTGCGCTTGCCCCCTATATGCAGATTTGCGGAACCTCGATGGACTTGGAGTGCAGCGCCTTGGCGAAAACTGGACCTTCGATAGAATCCTGGAAGATCAACAGAGGACTCAACGGCTGGCAGTGTTTGCGGACGAAGTGTTCCGTAGGAGGAGGGGTGTTTAGCCCAACAACTTCGCCGTGTGGTTAGCGGGCGAGAATACTTCCACAGTCCGCTATTGCTTGTCGTAAGAGGCGACTAATATAGCCATAGGTCCCTCTAACCCTGCTTGTCGGAGCAAAAGGAGGAGGCCCACCGAGCCTCTCTTTCGGTACCACGGGTTGTGCAGCTATCCAAGACTGCACATTGAGGTAGGCCCCCTGGTGGGAGTATCGTGGTGGCTGTGGTTGGTACCCATATCGCGGGTAGAGCCTTCGTGTTCGACGTTTGAGTTACGGTGCTAGTTGCGCAAAACTCGGGTGCTGTGACCCAGAGATCAGTAGAGATTTTAGGTAGATCTCGCTCCTCAGCAAGGGGGAGTGCTTGCCCGGCAAGCAAGTACTCGAATTGCTACCGGGGTGGTCGCTATGTACATAGCTATAGCTTCTAGTCCGGGACGCTTGTCTGGCGTATCCAGACACATACACCATGTTGATACATGCACCACTTGTGGGTGTTCAGGGTGTCGTGGTTGTAATCCCTTCAGTGTGGAACACGCCACGTAAAACAAGTTCGGAGAGATCTGAAAAGTCGTCGTTGTCCCTATCTACTATCTAGCGAAACCACAGCCAAGGGAACGGGCTTGGAATAATTAGCGGGGAAAGAAGACCCTTTTGAGCTTGACTCTAATCTGGCAGTGTAAGGAGACATAAGAGGTGTAGAATAAGTGGGAGATATTAGACCTCGGTTTGGTATCGTCAATGAAATACCACTACTCTTATTGTTTCCTTACTTACTTGATTAAATGGAACGTGTATCATTTCCTAGCCATTATACGGATATATTTATTATATCTTATGGTATTGGGTTTTGATGCAAGCTTCTTGATCAAAGTATCACGAGTTTGTTATATAATCGCAAACAAATTCTTTAATAAAACGATGCATTTATGTATTTTGATTTGAAAATTTGGTATAACTCCAATTACTCAGGTATGATCCAATTCAAGGACATTGCCAGGTAGGGAGTTTGACTGGGGCGGTACATCTCTCAAATAATAACGGAGGTGTCCCAAGGCCAGCTCAGTGCGGACAGAAACCACACATAGAGCAAAAGGGCAAATGCTGACTTGATCTCGGTGTTCAGTACACACAGGGACAGCAAAAGCTCGGCCTATCGATCCTTTTGGTTTAAAGAGTTTTTAACAAGAGGTGTCAGAAAAGTTACCATAGGGATAACTGGCTTGTGGCGGCCAAGCGTTCATAGCGACGTCGCTTTTTGATCCTTCGATGTCGGCTCTTCCTATCATTGTGAAGCAAAATTCACCAAGCGTTGGATTGTTCACCCATGCAAGGGAACGTGAGCTGGGTTTAGACCGTCGTGAGACAGGTTAGTTTTACCCTACTAATGACAAAACGTTGTTGCGACAGCATTCCTGCGTAGTACGAGAGGAACCGCAGGTACGGACCAATGGCACAATACTTGTTCGAGCGAACAGTGGTATGACGCTACGTCCGTTGGATTATGCCTGAACGCCTCTAAGGTCGTATCCGTGCTGGACTGCAATGATAAATAAGGGGCAATTTGCATTGTATGGCTTCTAAACCATTTAAAGTTTATAATTATTTTATAAACGACAATGGATGTGATGCCAATGTAATTTGTAACATAGTAAATTAGGAGGATCTTCGATCACCTGATGCCGCGCTAGTTACATATAAAAGCATTATTTAATACAATGACAAAGCCTAGAATCAATTGTAAACGACTTTTGTAACAGGCAAGGTGTTGTAAGTGGTTGAGCAGCTGCCATACTGCGATCCACTGAAGCTTATCCTTTGCTTGATGATTCGATAAATAAATGATTTTTCCTGTAGCCAAACAAACACCTCGTCATCAATTTAGTGACGCATATGATATTGTCCCTATCATATAATTTTTGATATAAAGACTTTAAAGAATTTATCAAGTTGCCAAATACCTCGTCATCAATTTAGTGACGCATATGATATTGTCCCTATCATATAATTAATATAAAGACTTAATGAATTGTGTCAAGTTGCCAAAACACCTCGTCATCAATTTAGTGACGCATATGATATTGTCCCTATCATATAATTTTTGATATAAAAACTTTAAAGAATTGTATCAAGTTGCCAAATACCTCGTCATCAATTTAGTGACGCATATGATATTGTCCCTATCATATAATTAATATAAAGACTTTAATGAATTGTGTCAAGTTGCCAAACACCTCTCATCAATTTAGTGACGCATATGATATTGTCCCTATCATATAATTTGATATAAAGACTTTAAAGAATTTTCAAGTTGCCAAATACCTCGTCATCAATTTAGTGACGCATATGATATTGTCCCTATCATATAATTTTTATATAAAAACTTTAAAGAATTGTATCAAGTTGCCAAAAACCTCGTCATCAATTTAGTGACGCATATGATATTGTCCTATCATATAATTTTTGATATAAAAACTTTAATAGAATTGTATTCAATGTTGCCAAATACCTCGTCATCAATTTAGTGACGCATATGATATTGTCTCCTATCATATAATTAATATAAAGACTTTAATGAATTGTGTCAAGTGCCAAACACCTCGTCATCAATTTAGTGACGCATATGATATTGTCCCTATCATATAATTTTGATATAAAACTTTAAAGAATTGTATCAAGTTGCCAAATACCTCGTCATCAATTTAGTGACGCATATGATATTGTCCTCTATCATATAATTAATATAAAGACTTAATGAATTGTGTCAATCCAAAACCTCGTCATCAATTATGACGCATATGATATTGTCCCTATCATATAATTTTGATATAAAGATTTAAAGAATCATCAAGTTGCCAAATACCTCGTCATCAATTTAGTGACGCATATGATATTGTCTCTATCATATAATTAATATAAAGACTTTAATGATTTGTGTCACGTTGCCAAACACCTCGTCATCAATTTAGTGACGCATATGATATTGTCCCTATCATATAATTAATATAAAGACTTTTTAAAGAATTGTATCAAGTTGCCAAACACCTCGTCATCAACTACTATATTATGGTTGCGCCGACCTCTCATATTGTATCTCTTATGTCTTCATAGGATTTTGGCAATTATACGATAAATTAAATAATATACATATGAAAATGATTAATTATTATATGTATAAGGGAAAAAATGCTGAAATATTCCCATATTATCTTAGTATTATAGAGGAAAGACCGTTGCCGACCTCTGATATTGTCAAAACTTATGTATTATATGATTTTGGCAATATATGAGTAAATAAAATATATACATATAAATGATTAATATTATATGTATAAAATGTATAAGGAAAAATGCATAAATATTTCCCACATTATCTTAGTATATAGAGGAAAACCGTTCTGACCTCTGATATGTTCAAAACTTATGTATTTATATTATTTGGCAATAATATGATAAATTAAATAATATACATATGAAAATGATAATTATTATATGTATAAAGATTATAGAGGGAAAAATAGCTGAAAATTACCATAAAACTATATAGAGGAAAGCCGTCTGACTCTATATTGTCAAAACTTATGTATTATATGATTTGGCAATTATATGATAAATAAATAATATACATATGAAAATTATTAATATTAATGTATAGGGGAAAAAATGCTGAAATATCCCACATTCCTTAGATTATAAGAAAAGCCATTAATAGTGAGAGGGATATAGTGTAAACGACCGGAATTACGACAGAGGGTCAAAAACTACTATAGTAGCAGTGGTGCCGACCTCTCATATTGTTCAAAACTTATGTATTCATATATTTTGGCAATATATGAGTAAATTAAATAAAACATAAAATATAATTAATTATATTATAGGGAAAAAATGCTGAAATATCCCACATTCTCTTAGTATATAGAGAAAAGCCATTATAGTGAGAGGGTATATAGTGTAAACGACCGGAATTACGACAGAGGTTCAAAAACTACTATAGGTAGGCATGGTTGCCGACCTCTCATATTGTTCAAAACTTATGTATTCATATGATTTGGCAATAATATATAAATTAAATAATATACATATGAAAATATTAATTATTATATGTATAAGGAAAAAATGCTGAAATATCCCACATCTCTTAGTATTATAGAGAAAAGCCATTATATGAGAGGGATAGTAGTGTAAACGACCGGAATTACGACAGAGGGTTCAAAAACTACTATAGGTAGGCAGTGGTTGCCGACCTCTCATATTGTTCAAAACTTATGTATTCATATGATTTGGCAATAATATGAGTAAATTAAATAATATACATATGAAAATGATTAATTATATATGTATAAGGGAAAAAATGCTGAAAATATCCCACATTCTCTTAGTATTATAGAGAAAAGCCATTATAGTGAGAGGTATAGTAGTGTAAACGACCGGAATTACGACAGAGGGTTCAAAAACTACTATAGGTAGGCAGTGGTTGCCGACCTCTCATATTGTTCAAAACTTATGTATTCATATGATTTTGGCAATAATATGAGTAAATTAAATATATACATATGAAAATGATTAATTATATATGTTATAAGGGAAAAAATGCTGAAAATATCCCACATTCTCTTAGTATTATAGAGAAAAGCCATTATAGTAGAGGTATAGTAGTGTAAACGACCGGAATTACGACAGAGGGTTCAAAACTACTATAGGTAGCAGTGGTTGCCGACCTCTCATATTGTTCAAAACTTATGTATTCATATGATTTGGCAATAAATGATAAATTAAATAATATACATATAAAATGATTAATTATTATATGTATAAGGGAAAAATAATCATATTATATATGAATAATGGAAAAAAAATAAATTTCCTATAATCTCTAATATATAAGAGAATAGCCCGTATGTTGGGTGGCAAACGGAATTGAAAATACCGCTTTGAGGACAGCGGTCAAAAACTACTATAGTAGGCAGTGGTTGCCGACCTCCCGCATTATCGAAAATATTATTTCGGATTATTTATATTGGTTACATACAATAAAGTATATTATTATCCGTACAAATTTGTTTCTCAGTTCTATAGAAACGGACTTGGCTCCGCGGATAATAGAAATACGCTTATAGATAATATCGTTGAAACAAAAGTCAAGTTTCTATTATATAGAATAACAAATCGTTTCCATATATTATCGTTAATTTTTGGAGCAGGCAAATATAATTTATTACCTGCCGTATAGTGATTATTATATCGTTACGGTATAATACAAATATGGATTCTATGAAAAAATATAAAATTATATATTAAATGTGGAAATTATCATATCGCTGGTTTATGTTATATATACCAAGATATATATGAAAAGAGATAAATTTAAATTATCTCAAAATGCAAATGATTAACTTAATATTTATATTGGTTAAACAAAATGTACATGTGTGATACAATAATATGTATTGGAAATAAAATGATATTTATAATGAATATATGTATAAAAGATAAAATTATAGAAATATATAATTACAATAATAGATGAAATTCTTGTTATATTGGTAAAACAAGTATAAATTAAAAATGAAAATATGGATTACGAATGCATATAAAAATGCCGAATCGAATGGATTTTTTACTTATATATTAAAATTTACCCCAAAGGCGAAATATTGAATTTATTCAATATAATAAAAATCATGGAATTATATAAAGTGAAAAATCTATATATCAATACTATTATATTGCTATTTCGATTCAAAATATATGAATGAATATGAAGAAAAACATATCTGGTGATCCTGCCAGTAGTTAATGCTGTCTCAAAGATTAAGCCATGCATGTCTAAGTACACACGAATTAAAAGTGAAACCGCAAAAGGCTCATTATATCAGTTATGGTTCCTTAGATCGTTAACATTACTTGGATAACTGTGGTAATTCTAGAGCTAATACATGCAATAAAACATGAACTTATGGACATGTGCTTTATTAGGCAAAACCAAGCGATCGCAAGATCGTTATATGTTGAACTCTAGATAACATGCAATCGTATGTCTGTACCGACGACAGATCTTCAAATGTCTGCCTATCAACTTTGATGTAGATCTAGGACTACCATGGTTGCAACGGTAACGGGAATCAGGTTCGATTCCGGAAGGGAGCCTGAGAACGGCTACCACATCTAAGGAAGGCAGGCGCGTAAATTACCCACTCCAGTCGGGGAGTAGTGACGAAAAATAACAATACAGACCATATCCGAGCCCTGTAATTGGAATGATACACTTAAATCCTTTAACAAGGACCAATTGAGGCAAGTCTGTGCCAGCACCCGGTAATTCCAGCTCCAATAGGTATATAAGTTGTTGCGGTTAAAACGTCGTAGTTGAACTTGCTTCATACGGGTAGTACAACTACAATTGTGGTTAGTACTATACCTTTATGTATGTAAGCGTATTACCGTGGAGTCTATATTGATTAAATACTTGTATTTTCATATGTTCCTCCATTAAAAACCTGCACTATGCTCTTAAACGAGTGTTATTGGGCCGTACTATTACTTGAACAAATTAGAGTGCTTAAAGCAGGCTTCAATGCCTGAATATCTGTGCATGGGATAATGAAATAAACCTCTGTTCTGCTTCATTGGTTCAGATCAAGAGGTAATGATAATAGAAGCAGTTGGGGGCATAGTATTACGACGCGAGAGGTGAAATTCTTGGACCGTCGTAAGACTAACTTAAGCGAAAGCATTGCCAAAGATGTTTCATTAATCAAGAACGAAAGTTAGAGGTTCGAAGGCGATCAGATACCGCCCTAGTTCTAACCATAAACGATGCCACTAGCAATTGGTGTAGCTACTTTTATGGCTCTCTCATCGCTCCGGGAAACCAAACTTTTGGCTCCGGGGAAGTAGGTTGCAAAGCTGAAACTTAAAGGAATTGACGGAAGGCACCACCAGATGGAGCCTGCGCTTAATTGACTCAACACGGGAAAACTACCAGTCCGAACATAATGTGTAAGACAGATGATAGCTCTTTCCGAATCTATGGGTGGTGCATGGCCGTTCTAGTTCGTGGATGATTTGTCTGGTTAATTCCGATAACGAACGAGACTCAAAATATATTAAATAGATATCTTCAGATTATGGTGCTGAAGCTATGTAGCCTTCATTCATGGTGGCAGTAAAATGTATTGTGTTGAATGTGTTTAGTAAGTGGAGCCGTACCTTTGTTGTCCCATTATAAGGAACTAGCTTCTTAAATGGACAAATTGCGTCTAGCAATAATGAGATTGAGCAATAACAGTCTGTGATGCCCTTAGATTCCTGGGCTGCACGCGCGCTACAATGAAAGTATCAACGTGTATTTCTAGACCGAGAGGTCCGGTAAACCGCTGAACCACTTTCATGCTGGGATTGTGAACTGAAACTGTTCACAGAACTTGGAATTCCCAGTAATGTATCATAACTCGCATGATTACGTCCCTGCCTTTGTAACACCGCCCGTCGCTACTACCGATTGAATATTTAGTGAGGTCTCCGGACGTGATCACTGTGAGCCTTGCGTGTTACGGTTGTTTCGCAAAAGTTGACCGAACTTGATTATTTAGAGGAAGTAAAAGTCGTAACAAGGTTCCGTAGGTGAACCTGGGAAGGATCATTATTGTATAATATCTTATCGTTAATAAACATTGTTATAAATACAAATAAATACAATTACCAAAATAAAAATATTACAAAATGATCCACGGAATCAAAAGTTAAGTCAAAATAAAATGAAGATGCTTTATTTATATGTGGGGCTGGCAACCTCATAAAAGACTTAACATATTAATGTTGTGGCGTATTGTGGCAGTACCTACTACAACAATGCTTCCTATAAAAACAAATCTCGAAAATGGAAATCGAAGAAATGAACAAATTGAAAGTAAATCGAATAAAATTAAAATAATTGAATGTGGTATTCAAAATAAGTTGTGTGTATATGGACATAATATAACGCGTGCGAATATGTATGTTCATCTATGTTATGAGCATACGTTGGCTAATGCAACAACCTAAAATATACAAGTTGTACTGTCATCCATCAGTTAATGTTTATATAAATTTGCAGATAGTCACCCAAAATAGCAAACCATACCAGATTTATATACATAATGCTTATATGAACAAGACATATCGCAACATTATTTTAGGTAAAAAAAAATTTATGAAAGAATTGATATATGCAGTAAATGGTGTATTTTAATTCTTTCAATAAAACAATATTGAATTAATAAAAGAATTATAAAACTCTAAGCGGGATCACTCGGCTCATGGGTCGATGAAGAACGCAGCAAACGTGCGTCATCGGTGTGAACTGCAGGACACATGAACATCGACATTTTGAACGCATATCGCAGTCCATGCTGTAGTACTTAATTAATTATAGTGCTGCTTGGACTACATATGGTTAGGTTGTAAGACTATGCTAATTAAGTGTTTATAAATTTTTATAAGCATATGGTATATTAGGATAAATAATATTTATTCATAATTAAAAAGAAATGAAAAACATTATCACATTTGAATGTGAAAAACGAAGAAAATATTTCTTTTTCAATCAAATAATACTGAGAAATGTCTAGCATAAAAAATTGAAATATTTTTCATCTAGAATTGTCTCTATTAATGATTCGGAAAAAGAAAAATCTTGGTTTTGTTATTATTCTTCGTTGGTTCGTTAAATGGATAAAAAATAACTTTGCTTACAGAACTATTGGAACTATTTATAACGAATTTAATTGATTGTTTTATCATTTATATATAAAGAATTTAATGGCAAAAAATAGTTATATATACAACCTCAACTCATATGGGACTACCCCTGAATTTAAGCATATAATTAGGGGAGGAAAAGAAACTAACAAGGATTTCTTAGTAGCGGCGAGCGAAAAGAAAACAGTTCAGCACTAAGTCACTTTGTCTATATGGCAAAAATGTGAGATGCAGTGTATGGAGCGTCAATATTTCTAGTATGAGAATTAATGATTAAGTCCTTCTTAAATGAGGCCATTTACCCATAGAGGGTGCCAGGCCCGTATAACGTTAATGATTACTAGATGATTTCCAAAGAGTCGTGTTGCTTGATAGTGCAGCACTAAGTGGGTGGTAAACTCCATCTAAAACTAAATATAACCATGAGACCGATAGTAAACAAGTACCGTGAGGAAAGTTGAAAAGAACTCTGAATAGAGAGTTAAACAGTACGTGAAACTGCTTAGAGGTTAAGCCCGATGAACCTGAATATCCGTTATGGAAAATTCATCATTAAAATTGTAATATTAAATAATATTATTAAGAATAATGTGCATTTTTTCCATATAAGGACATTGTAATCTATTAGCATATCCCAAATTTATCATAAAATATAACTTATAGTTATTCCAATTAAATGCTTGCATTTAACACAGAATAAATGTTATTAATTTGATAAATGCTGATAGATTTATATTATTACAGAGCGTTAATTTTTCGGAATTATATAATGGCATAATTATCATTGATTTTTGTTTATTATATGCTCTTGTATGATTAACAATGCGAAAAGATTCAGGATACCTTCGGGACCCGTCTTGAACACGGACCAAGGAGTCTAACATATGTGCAAGTTATTGGGATGTAAACCTAATAGCGTAATTAACTTGACTAATAATGGGATTAGTTTTTTAGCTATTTATAAGCTAATTAACACAATCCCGGGGCGTTCTATATAGTTATGTATAATGTATATTTATATTATTTATGCCTCTAACTGGAACGTACCTTGAGCAATATATGCTGTGACCCGAAAGATGGTGAACTATACTGATCAGGTTGAAGTCAGGGGAAACCCTGATGGAAGACCGAAACAGTTCTGACGTGCAAT
This sequence comes from Drosophila mauritiana, assembly GCF_004382145.1. Taxonomy (NCBI): domain Eukaryota; kingdom Metazoa; phylum Arthropoda; class Insecta; order Diptera; family Drosophilidae; genus Drosophila; species Drosophila mauritiana. The sequence continues at coordinate 23,155,937 of NC_046672.1, read as the reverse complement.
CGGATTGTCAGAATTGAGTATAGGGGCGAAAGACCAATCGAACCATCTAGTAGCTGGTTCCTTCCGAAGTTTCCCTCAGGATAGCTGGTGCATTTTAATATTATATAAAATAATCTTATCTGGTAAAGCGAATGATTAGAGGCTTAGGGTCGAAACGATCTTAACCTATTCTCAAACTTTAAATGGGTAAGAACCTTAACTTTCTTGATATGAAGTTCAAGGTTATGATATAATGTGCCCAGTGGGCCACTTTTGGTAAGCAGAACTGGCGCTGTGGGATGAACCAAACGTAATGTTACGGTGCCCAAATTAACAACTCATGCAGATACCATGAAAGGCGTTGGTTGCTTAAAACAGCAGGACGGTGATCATGGAAGTCGAAATCCGCTAAGGAGTGTGTAACAACTCACCTGCCGAAGCAACTAGCCCTTAAAATGGATGGCGCTTAAGTTGTATACCTATACATTACCGCTAAAGTAGATGATTTATATTACTTGTGATATAAATTTTGAAACTTTAGTGAGTAGGAAGGTACAATGGTATGCGTAGAAGTGTTTGGCGTAAGCCTGCATGGAGCTGCCATTGGTACAGATCTTGGTGGTAGTAGCAAATAATCGAATGAGACCTTGGAGGACTGAAGTGGAGAAGGGTTTCGTGTGAACAGTGGTTGATCACGAGTTAGTCGGTCCTAAGTTCAAGGCGAAAGCCGAAAATTTTCAAGTAAAAAAAAATGCCTAACTATATAAACAAAGCGAATATAATACACTTGAATAATTTTGAACGAAAGGGAATACGGTTCCAATTCCGTAACCTGTTGAGTATCCGTTTGTTATTAAATATGGGCCTCGTGCTCATCCTGGCAACAGGAACGACCATAAAGAAGCCGTCGAGAGATATCGGAAGAGTTTTCTTTTCTGTTTTATAGCCGTACTACCATGGAAGTCTTTCGCAGAGAGATATGGTAGATGGGCTAGAAGAGCATGACATATACTGTTGTGTCGATATTTTCTCCTCGGACCTTGAAAATTTATGGTGGGGACACGCAAACTTCTCAACAGGCCGTACCAATATCCGCAGCTGGTCTCCAAGGTGAAGAGTCTCTAGTCGATAGAATAATGTAGGTAAGGGAAGTCGGCAAATTAGATCCGTAACTTCGGGATAAGGATTGGCTCTGAAGATTGAGATAGTCGGGCTTGATTGGGAAACAATAACATGGTTTATGTGCTCGTTCTGGGTAAATAGAGTTTCTAGCATTTATGTTAGTTACTTGTTCCCCGGATAGTTTAGTTACGTAGCCAATTGTGGAACTTTCTTGCTAAAATTTTTAAGAATACTATTTGGGTTAAACCAATTAGTTCTTATCAATTATAACGATTATCAATTAACAATCAATTCAGAACTGGCACGGACTTGGGGAATCCGACTGTCTAATTAAAACAAAGCATTGTGATGGCCCTAGCGGGTGTTGACACAATGTGATTTCTGCCCAGTGCTCTGAATGTCAAAGTGAAGAAATTCAAGTAAGCGCGGGTCAACGGCGGGAGTAACTATGACTCTCTTAAGGTAGCCAAATGCCTCGTCATCTAATTAGTGACGCGCATGAATGGATTAACGAGATTCCTGGATGGATGGGGATGGAATTTCAAAGAAGAAAAAGAGCCATATGTAAGGGAAAAGAGAGGAGAATAATGGTATAGTCGTAAGTCCCATCGTCACCACTACTTATTGTTTCCTTACTTACTTGATTAAATGGAACGTGTATCATTTCCTAGCCATTATACGGATATATTTATTATATCTTATGGTATTGGGTTTTGATGCAAGCTTCTTGATCAAAGTATCACGAGTTTGTTATATAATCGCAAACAAATTCTTTAATAAAACGATGCATTTATGTATTTTTGATTTGAAAATTTGGTATAACTCCAATTACTCAGGTATGATCCAATTCAAGGACATTGCCAGGTAGGGAGTTTGACTGGGGCGGTACATCTCTCAAATAATAACGGAGGTGTCCCAAGGCCAGCTCAGTGCGGACAGAAACCACACATAGAGCAAAAGGGCAAATGCTGACTTGATCTCGGTGTTCAGTACACACAGGGACAGCAAAAGCTCGGCCTATCGATCCTTTTGGTTTAAAGAGTTTTTAACAAGAGGTGTCAGAAAAGTTACCATAGGGATAACTGGCTTGTGGCGGCCAAGCGTTCATAGCGACGTCGCTTTTTGATCCTTCGATGTCGGCTCTTCCTATCATTGTGAAGCAAAATTCACCAAGCGTTGGATTGTTCACCCATGCAAGGGAACGTGAGCTGGGTTTAGACGTCGTGAGACAGGTTAGTTTTACCCTACTAATGACAAAACGTTGTTGCGACAGCATTCCTGCGTAGTACGAGAGGAACCGCAGGTACGGACCAATGGCACAATACTTGTTCGAGCGAACAGTGGTATGACGCTACGTCCGTTGGATTATGCCTGAACGCCTCTAAGGTCGTATCCGTGCTGGACTGCAATGATAAATAAGGGGCAATTTGCATTGTATGGCTTCTAAACCATTTAAAGTTTATAATTTATTTATAAACGACAATGGATGTGATGCCAATGTAATTTGTAACATAGTAAATTAGGAGGATCTTCGATCACCTGATGCCGCGCTAGTTACATATAAAAGCATTATTTAATACAATGACAAAGCCTAGAATCAATTGTAAACGACTTTTGTAACAGGCAAGGTGTTGTAAGTGGTTGAGCAGCTGCCATACTGCGATCCACTGAAGCTTATCCTTTGCTTGATGATTCGATAAATAAATGATTTTTCCTGTAGCCAAAAAACACCTCGTCAGCTTCGTTTATCTCAGTGACGACAGTGTGTACATGATTTGTGCGGGTTTTATATGTGTTGTCTATGTTGTGGAAGATCGAGAGGGTGTCTCCTCATGAGACGTCTGCTTGTTTGGCTATTGTCTAACAGGTTTGGCGAGGTGGTTAGGGTGGTTTTCGAGCCTTTTCAGGTATCTCTCGCTGAGCCTGGAGATTTCATCAGCGACTTGTGGGATTCCAAGTTCCCTATGTATGGCGACATTCTCGTGGTAGGGATGCGCATTACAGGCAATTCTCAAGCACCTATTCTGGAACCGCTGTATACGCAGGCGATTCGTGTGGCTTGCCGTGCCCCATAGCTGTATCCCGTAGGTCCAGATGGGCTTGAGAATTGCCTTGTACACCAGGATTTTGTGGTTCTGCCTTAGCTTGGACCCTCTCCCAATAAGCCAATGCATCTGCCTCAGACGCGCATCGGCCTGTATGCGTTTGCTGACGATGTGGGGACGCCAAGTGAGCCTGCGGTCCAGGGTAAGTCCTAGGTACTTGGGTGCGGGTGCGTTGGGAATGATGACTCCGTTTAGCGTGACCGTGGGCAGTCTCCTCTCCTTAGTGCAAATGTTGTTTGGGTAGATTTTTCCGCGTTCACTACGATGTTCCACCTGCTGAGCCAGGGATGTAGCGCGTCCATTTGCCTTTGGATTGTTTCGGAGGCTTCTCGTGGGTCGGATGAGGAGGCGAGGAAAGCCGTGTCATCTGCATAAGTCGCTATAGTTAGGTTCCTGGAGGGGATTATGGGAAGGTCTGCGGTGTAAAGGGTGTACAGTATTGGTCCGAGCACACTGCCTTGCGGAACTCCAGCTCTGATCAGTCTGGGTAGGCTTATTGCACTTCCGCATCTGACTTGGAATGCTCTTCCCTCAGTGTAGGATTTGAGGAGGGTAAAATGGGGGCTTGGGAGGTAGGATTTGAGTTTATGGAGGAGTCCAGGATGCCAAACTCTGTCGAATGCCTGCTTCACGTCGAGCATTACAGCGCAGCAGTATTTCTTTTGCTCGAATGCCTCGAGGATCCGTTCGACTAGCCGGTGGCATTGCTCTGGTGTTCCGTGGGAGCGCCTGAAGCCAAACTGGTGATCGGGGATCAAACC